>NW_026708465.1:0-53744 GCF_902713425.1 Acipenser ruthenus | reverse complement strand
GGGTTTTAATTTATTCCACAATGAATCATGGCCTACTCGAATTTTAGAAGTTTTACATTTTATTCTATCCCTCTCTTCTATTAAGTCCTGACATTGTTCTTGTATTTATCTCTTTCATTTTCAATGCTAGTTACAGTGATTTGTTAACAGTGATGTTTTCCTTTCTCTGGAAACATATCTTGCACGCGTGTTTCTAGTTTTTTAAATTGTTCGTCTTTTTCTTGAGTTTCTTTTTTTCTGAGCTCGGCACAAGCAATGGTTAACAAAATGGCAGTTTTTATTCTACTTTTTTCATCTTTGATTTTACTGCCAGGCATCCTGCCACAATGTGTTCAATTCCTGTTCGGTTTTACACTCGAATGGATACAATCCTTTTTTCCTCGTTTCTTTTAGTGTTTGATTTACTTTGATTAACGCTGGTTCTACATATGATATATCATTGGCCATTTAAATTTTCCTATTTTTCGAGGTATGACACAGGCCCGGTTTTTGGGATGGAACCGCATAACTGGGCCGCTTTGCTTTTCAGATAATGTCCCAAATTCTGGGCCGATTTGGTTTGCAGATAACGTCCCAAATTCTGGGCCGCTTTGGTTTTTAGATTATGTAATGTAATGTCCATCAATATATAGTGAGGCGTAGGGGTTTATCAGAACAACTTGAAATAAATCCTATTGTATTGTATTAGTCAACATTTCCCTATATATTCCTGATAGCTTATACTGTAGGTCAGGGGTTTTCAACCTTTTTTTTGAAACTGTACCCCTTCTATCTGGAGGTTTCAGCTCAAGTACCCCTCTTTACAATTTTCGCTCAACTGAACGGTACCTCACTTACAATAAAAGAAGAATAATCTGATGACCCCCCCCCCCCCCCCCCCCCCCGTTTATTTAATAAATTTGGGAGACAAACTGCTGGTTAGGACAGAACAACAAACAGTAGGCTTAATTCTTAAAACTTTTAACTACAAGTATTTGGATGCACAGAATTAAAAAGACAAGTATTGGGTTAGCACACCTATTTTTTTGTAACTGATGGCCTTTTTAAAATTTTGACAGCCTTTTGTAAAAGTGAAGGCCTTTTGATACCCAGCATACACTGCAATACCCATCAAAGTTATACACTGATATTCTGATAGCACAGCAATTCAAATGAAGTTTGTAATTGGTTGTGTTCGTCAATACACAATAAAAAGTGATATTTATAGGGTATACAGTTATACAGCGATACAGTGGTTTCGGCCATCTAAGAACAGGTACTGCGAGCATCTGGATTCATACCCAGAGGTACTCTGTAGCCTCCTAGGACATTCACAGCTTGTTTGACACCCTCTTGTAGTTGCCCGTTTCTGCAGATAAAGCAAAATGCTGTTTGTCAATCTCTCTTTTTTCTTATAAATCAGTCTTTGCAGGAATCATTCCAAAAACACTTGAATCAGTAGGGACTACCAGTCTGACACTACAGGCCTTTAAATTGCAGTACCAATTTGCAAGTTGCTAAGTGGATGCGTTCCTCAAATTTGCACTGCAAAGTGATATTTTAAAGAATAGGGTATATAGTGCTTTTTTTCTCCTCTGCTCGCTTTTGGTGCAAAACTATGCTCCGATACACTCAAGCTGATACTGTGATCACAAAACATTTGGAATGGACTTAAACTGTGCTTCTGTTGCATAAATACACTACAAAATGTGCACATTTCAGGTCTTATATATAATGGACATTTTTTGTATGTATTTTGCTATAGGAAATCGCGGTCGGGGGTGGGGGGGGGTCCTCTTGTCGTACCCCATGAGTCCACAAATCCTGGGCCAACAAACTTGCTAGTACTCTCTTTAGATGCATAACAGTCTTAGCTAAGAAAATGGGTTCCTTCGAGTTTGTAAGACCCACGACCGCCATTGGCCGAGCCTTACCCCGATGGTGTTTTTATAATGGATTTGCCATAGGGAAGGGGGTGGTCTCTTATTGTACCTGTATCGCCATGACCCCTGGGCCAACGAACTCAGAAGGGCACACTTTGCGTGCACAAGATTCTTAGCTAAAGAAAGATATCGGCCACGGCTTCATACGCCACCCCACCGCCAGATGGTGGGCATTGCCCCAAAGGGGTTTTATGATGGGATTTCCCATAGACATTTTTCAGGGTGCAATATCTCGGGTTCCGGGGGTCCCCGAGACTTGAAAATCGGTACGGAGGTCCACCTCAGGGCCCCTGTCGATCCCTCCAAGCGACGTGTCCCCAGCTAGAAAGGACACGTTTAGACTTTTTTTGCCAACCTGGAGCTCAAAAGCTATTGGAAAATGCGACTTGACATGCCATCATGCTGAAAATGTGTAAATTTGTTGAAAATGTACCATTTGAAAACGGATGGCTCCCTGTGAAAGAGGGCCCCCAGACATGACGCTAGGAGTTCAACCCAGTTTCTAGGCCCCAGGGTCATGGAGATATGACCCCAAAAAGGGTAGTTTTGGACATTTTTGACAGGGCGTATCTCGGGTTCTGTGGAGTTAGAACTTGATTTTTTTTGCGGTGGGGCCCCATGGGGCCCCGCACAAGGAGTCACCATTTTCATGGTTCAGATGCCAGCACGGCTTGGCAAAGTGAATTTTTTCGTCATGACCGTTTAGTGGGTGGTTTGGGTGCTCCCCTGAGTCTATATCACTTTGATGGTGGTTCTACATGCTCTGGTTCGAGAGATATGACTGAAAATGTGTGTTTTTAACACTGCCATAGACATGAATGGGACTGAATACCCGAAAATATATTTTGCAAAGATTGCTACGGTGTGCATGTAGGGGTTGCATGGTAGTGTGTGCATCTAGGGGTTGCATGGTGGTGTGTGCATGTAGGGTGTGCATGGTGGGTGTATGCGTACAGGGGTTGCATGGTGGTGTGTGCATGGAGGGGTTGCATGGTGGTGTGTACATGTAGGGGTTGCATGGTGGGTGTATGCGTGCAGGGGTTGCATGGTGGTGTGTGTGTAGAGGGGTTGCATGGTGGTATGTGCATCTAGGAGTTGCATGGTGGTGTGTGCATGCAGGGGTTGCATATTGGTGTGTGCATGTAGGGGTTTGTCACAAAGACGGCCGGAGTGGGTGGCGTCAGACCAGAGCAGGAAATAAACAACAGAGAGGTGTGGTTTGGTGGAGCTGAGCGAATGGTTTCGCTCAGCATTTAATAAATAAACAGAACAGCAAAATAAAAAGGTTGTACAAACAAAAACACAGGGCACGGCACTTACGCCAAAATAAATATATAACAAAACGGACTAAACAGTAAACAGACAAACGAACAGACAAACACGGTGAGTGAAAACACTTATTATTATTATTATTATTCTATTATTCTCTTTATTCTCTTTATTCTCTTTACCTCCTCTCCACATCCGTTCTCCACTCACCGAACACACAACCCCGAGTGAGTGAAAACATGCTGCTTTTATGCAGTTGTACCGAGACTCGACTGCTAATCAATCATTCAATTGGAGTTGCGGTACAACTGCACGTGAATCAATAAAGTGCAATTCCCCGTGCTCACATATTACATTTTACTTGCACGTGAAGTGCTGTGCCATCCTCGTGCCTAAATACAAATATACATTTTAAATACTCGTGCTGCACACACCCATTTATATCCCATGCAGCGATCGCTATACACCAACATTTACACATAACACGTAACATATAACATATAACACAGAAAATACACACAGGGGGCGGGCACTTCGTCACATATACCCCCCCCGTGCAAAGCACACATGGCCTCAATGGCCACCTCCCCCCTTAAAAACCCAGCAGTCCAGAACAAAGTCTCGGGCTGGGAAGGGAGGCTTCAGTGGGCCCATTGCTGGCAATGCTGTCAGCAACCCTGCCGGTAGTGGCACGGCTGACAGCATGCTGGTCCACTCCTGCAGCGAAATTGCTGCGGGGGATGCTGGTCTCCTGACCTCTCCCCTTTTCTTCGTAGCCGGTAGCTCCCCTTTGTGGGCTCCGACCACAGTACTATCCAGCAGCGAAGAAGCTGTAGTGGGAGCAGGTCTCCGGACCTCCCCCACGATCTCCGGCAGCGAAACTGCTGCAATGGGAGCAGGTCTCCGGACCTCCCCCACGATCTCCGGCAGCGAAACTGCTGCAGTGGGAGCAGGTCTCCTGACCTCCCCCACGATCTCCGCAGCAAAAATGCTGCAGTGGGAGCAGGTCTCCTGACCTCCCCCACCTTCTTCGTGGCCGGCAGCTCCCCTTGGTGGGGTTCCGGCCACAGTACTTCCTGCTGCGATGCGGAGCAACTGCCAGCCCCAGGTGATTCGGAGCAGCTGGCAACCCCAGGCGATGCGGAGCGACAGGCAACCCCAGGCGATGCGGAGCGACAGGCAGCCCCAGGCGATGCGGAGTGACAGGCAGCCCCAGGCGATGCGGTGCGACAGGTATCCCAGGTGATGCGGCGCGACAGACAGCCCCAGGCGATGCCAGACAGGCATCCTTGGGCAAAGCGTGGCAAGCATCCTTGGGCGAAGCGTGGCAGGCATCCTTGGGGCGAAGCAAGGCAGGCATCCTTGGGCGAAGCGAGGCAGGGAGTCAGGACAAACTGGGGTGCGGGTGTCGGCCCTCTTCTCGACCTCTGCGGCCGGGCGGTTCTTCCCCGTGCTTCCTCAGCAGCCTATGCAAGGGCTGCTGAGGACCGTCAGCATCTAGTCCTGGTCCTTCTGGTGAAGGGAGAGGCAGCTCCTGCTCCTCTCCCCCTGATGGTGATGGAGGCAGAGGCAGTTCCCGCTCCTCTCCTCGTGATGGTGGGGAAAGTGATACCAGCAGGCATTCATCCTCTGCTGGTGGGGGAAGTGATACCAGCAGGTATTCATCCTCTGCTGGTGGGGAAGTGATTACCAGCAGGTATTCATCCTCTGCTGGTGGAAAGGGACCCAGCAGGTATTCACCCTCTGCTGGTGGACAGGAACCCAGCAGGCATTCACCCTCTGCTGGTGGACAGGGACCCAGCAGGCATTCACCCTCTGCTGGTGGACATGGCGGAGGCAGAGGCAGCTCCTGCTGCTCTGCTCCTGCCGGTGGAGGTGGCGGAGGCAGAGGCAGCTCCTGCTGCTCTGCTCCTGCCGGTGAAGGTGGCGGAGGTAGAGGCAGCTCCTGCTGCTCTGCTCCTGCCGGTGAAGGTGGCGGAGCTAAAGGCAGCTCCTGCCGCTCTGCTCCTGCCGGTGAAGGTGGGAGCAGCGTGTAGTCTCCTGGCGACGAAGGTGGGAGCAGCGTGTAGTGTCCTGGCGACGGAGGTGGGAGCAGCGTGTAGTCTCCCCTTTTGCAGGGGACTGGTGCTGCTCTGCCTCTCTTGCAGGGGACTGGTGCGGCTCTGCCTTTCTTGCAGGGGATTGGTGCGGCTCTGCCTCGGAAGGGGAAACCAGCAGGCATTCTTCCTCTGCTGGTGGAGGTGGGACCAGCAGGCATTCTCCCTCTGCTGGCAGCTTGGGTCCTAGGGCTATGGAAGCCCCGACTTCCCTCTCTTTGGGCTGTGGACACTCAGGCTCCTCCCCTTCAGGCATAGGACGTGGCAGCAAGGGCTCCTCTTCTTCATCCTGCATGGGGCATAGGGCCAACGTGTGCCCATATGCCCCACAGCCAGGGCACCACTCCCCCCATCCCAGTCTTTGGGCCATTGCCTGAAGGGTCCTGTGGACGGAGCAGGGTATGGTGGTGTGGCTAGTTTGGCCACAGTCGAAACACCACAGCCCTGCTTCCTCCTTTCTCCCCTTTGCCCTCCTGTGCTCCTTTCCAGCCTCTTCTCCCCATTTCCTTTCGTTTTGTTTTTTTTTTTTTTTTCCAAAAAAAAAAAAACTGCGGTTCCCGCTCTGGTCTGAGTCCTGGAGGCGCTGTAGATCCCGCGCAGGACACCACGTGTCACAAAGACGGCCGGAGTGGGTGGCGTCAGACCAGAGCCAGGAAATAAACAACAGAGAGGTGTGGTTTGTGGAGCTGAGCAAATGGTTTCGCTCAGCATTTAATAAATAAACAGAACAGCAAAATAAAAAGGTTGTACAAACAAAAACACAGGGCACGGCACTTACGCCAAAATAAATATATAAACAAAACGGACTAAACAGTAAACAGACAAACGAACAGACAAACACGGTGAGTGAAAACACTTATTATTATTATTCTTTTATTATTCTCTTTATTCTCTTTATTCTCTTTACCTCCTCTCCACATCCGTTCTCCACTCACCGAACACACAACCCCGAGTGAGTGAAAACATGCTGCTTTATGCAGTTGTACCGAGACTCGACTGCTAATCAATCCTTCAATTGGAGTCGCGGTACAACTGCACGTGAATCAATAAAGTGCAATTCCCCGTGCTCACATATTACATTTTACTTGCACGTGAAGTGCTGTGCCATCCTCGTGCCTAAATACAAATATACATTTTAAATACTCGTGCTGCACACACCCATTTATATTCCGTGCAGCCATCGCTATACACCAACATTTACACACAACACGTAACATATAACATATAACACAGAAAATACACACAGGGGCAGGCACTTCGTCACAGGGTTGCATGGTGGTGTGTGCATGTAGGGGTTGCATGGTGGTGTGTGCATGTAGGGGTTGCATGGTAATGTGTGCATGTAGGGGTTGCATGGTGGTGTGTGCGTGTAGGGGTTGCATATTGGTGTGTGCAATGTAGGGGTTGTATGGTGGTGTGTGCATGTAGGGGTTGCATGGTGGGTGTATGCGTGCAGGGGTTGCATGGTGGTGTGTGCGTGTCGGGGTTGCATGGTGGTACACGTGTGTGGAGGGGAATTGGAGTTCAGATTTGGCGCAAAAGAGGGGCTGGAAAAGACTGGAAGGGTAGGGTAAAAGAAAAATTACTACAATCATTTATTTCACTGTCGACTCCCAGTCTCCTTACCCTCACTTTATGATTTTATTTTGTGATTATTTAATTATTGTCAAATAAACGGCCTTCATCTACTCACAGTTGCAGTCTCATTTTTGTCCAAAAAGAACCTGAAACACTAACAATATATTGATGGACGTTACATAAGAAAATGAGATGTCCTTTTTTCAGATACATGTTCCTTCCCAAAAAGTGTTTTAATATTTGTCTTTAATAAAGGAAAACGACTGCTTTAATTAATTTTCATGTATCTATTTCAGTGCAATGTAGTTATTCATGTAATAAGAAATATGTTTGTTTTTAACATTTACATTTGTTTTTTCATAAAAAAAAAGATTTCTGGGGAGAGTAAAAAATACATTAACTTTGATTCATGTACTAAGGGTTACTCTCAAATGAATTCACGATCCAGTTTATGGTAAACTGCATGGATGATTTAGAAACTCGGCTGTCAGCTGAGTCCCCAAAACTGGGCTGAATTCAAAAAATGCAAAGCGGCCCAGAATTTGGACGTTATCTAAGAACCAAGCGGCCCAGAATTTGGGACGTTATCTAAAAAGCAAAGCAGCCCAGAATTTGGGACGTTATCTGCAAACCAAATCGGCCCAGAATTTGGGACATTATCTGAAAAGCAAAGCGGCCCAGAATTTGGGACGTAAATGAAAAACAGGGGCAGTCTATATGTAAAACTGTGATTACATTAGAGATAAACTAATGTATCCTGTAACAAAACTGCAATAGTGTATACATTTTATATTAAATATATCGCAAAACGATTATAGAGATATGCTACTTGAAAGAAAAAAGTACACCACCACAGAAAGCAATTCTTACATTCGTGCATAACATGATAATTCATATAAAGTAATCACCCATAGTTTGTTATATCAGTACAGCGTAATACCACATTATATTTTAATGGTAAGGTTGTGGAAAGCAGATCTCTCTCTCTCTCTCTCTCTCTCTCTCTCTGATCACAATGTTAAAATGTAAAAATGCCTGCAAGCTTTTCCACTCGTGTGACGACATATTCATGTGACAGACATGGACCAATCAAAACGCGAGACTGTTATGCGGTTCCATCCCAAAAACCGGGCCTGTGTCATACCTCTATTTTTCCTTTGAATATAATACTCAGAAGTGCCAGAAGAGGGCCTCTCAGCGATCGAGTCTTATATATCAATCCTGGGAAATATAGTATGGGGAGGTGATTATCAAAAGCCCACTTGGGATTGTCTGTAGACCTCACACATCAGATTTTAAATGTACTTAACTCTTGTTTGCCACAGTCGGGACTTATGATAAGAGATTTTAACATTACCTTGGTTCTTCACCAAGGATTTGAATTCACGTGACTCTGCAGCCTCAGCGGGTCTTCCAGTCAAGATTTGACGTCACCTGGCCCTTCACCAGGATTTACAATTTGCCGCTCTTTTTCTTTACTTATTTTTTATTTTGTCCATGAATCCTGTAAGTCCCGAACACTTCGAAAATCAGTATTTGATCTCTCTCTACATGGGATCTCTCCGCTGAGAGATTCTACCCCGAGTATCTCGACTCACTAATTCTTTACCTTTACCTTTCCCTTCACTATTATGTGTGATTATTCAAAACGACTCACCGAATGATATAATGCCGCTGACGAATCTGAAACCGCACACCGTGAAACGTCGTTAAGGGTTGCTTTTCAGGTATCCCGGGTTTTTGGCACCAATCTGTAGTGAAAAAATTAAGCTGACAAATGGTTTTGATTCAAAAACACTTGATATACAAGAAAGGTATACCTTTAATACAATCATATAAGCCACAGATTTGATTGACTTTGGACAAGGCCTCAGTACAGCTCAGTGCATATGTTTGTATCAGAAAGCACGGATATCCATGGAGTCAATTCGAAAGAGATGAAAAGACAAAACTTTACAATGTTTGGCATTTATACCTTTGTAAACAATTGTTGACTCCACTCCCATTTGTCTTCTGTCCAATGATAGGGGTTTCCACTCTATCATTGCACATTCCCACTGCGGGGAAAAGGGGGGGTTGCATACCACGTTGTACCTAGCAGGGCGCATCCATCTTGTCTTTCAGTTCCCCTCCCCCATCTCAGACTATCTCTGCTAATCTCTGCCTTTTGGCGTTTAGCTCCGACACTTATCTGTGACTTTCAGTCATGTAGGCTATGCAAAACTGCACGTAGCTGGTTTTGCCAATGGGAAATGAAAGAACTTGAAACTTACACAATACTGTATAGAAACTTAATATGAACGCATATCCTCTCCAACCGTACTTACCAGGTAACCTGGCGTGGAGCACCTCCACACCTCACCCTCTCTTAACTGGAGTCCCCCAAGGGTCAGTCTTGGGTCCTCTCCTGTTCTCTCTCTACACCCGCTCCCTGGGCCCCCTCATCGCATCCTATGGGTTCTCATACCATTTCTATGCTGATGATGCTCAGATTTTCCTCTCCTTCCCACCTCTGACTCCACCATCTCCTCCGTATCTCTACCTGTCTGTCTGCTATTTCCTCCTGGATGCACTCGCATCACCTCAAACTCAACCTCTCTAAATCTGACCTCCTTTTCTTTCCCTCCTCCTCCCCCTCCTCTGATCTCTCTATCTCTGTTCCTCTGGAATCTACCACACTCTCTCCCTCTTCCTCAGCTAAGAACCTTGGAGTCACCCTGGACCCCTGCCTCTCTTATTCCCAGCACATCTCCACTCTGGCACGCACTTGCCGATTCTTCCTAAGCAACATCCGAACAATCCGACCCTTCCTCACCAACTATGCTACCCAGCTCCTGGTCCAGGCCCTGGTACTCTCCCGCCTAGACTACTGCAACTCCCTCCTGGCTGGCCTCCCTGCGTCCGCCACCCGTCCGCTCCAGCTCATCCAGAACTCTGCTGCCGCCTGGTGTTCTCTCTGCCTCGCTTCGCCCACGCTACTCCCACTACTCCGCTCGCTCCACTGGCTCCCGATCACCGCTCGCATCCAGTTCAAGACTCTTGTACTAGCCTACAGATGCCTTGACCAGACTGCACCCAGCTACCTCCAGACCCTCATCTCTCCCTACACCCCCACTCGACCTCTCCGCTCCGCCTGCACTAGAAGACTAGCTCTACCTCCGCTACGCTCCCCTGCCTCCAGAGCCCGCTCCTTCTCCACCCTTGCTCCGCAGTGGTGGAATGACCTTCCTACAGATGTCAGGACTGCCCAGTCCCTGACCACATTCCGGCGCCTCCTTAAGACTCACCTCTTCAAACAGCACCTGTAGAACTCCTCTGTTTGTATCCTGGGACACTATCACCCTTCATGTAAATGTGCTTTATTTTGCTCTTATCTGCCCCTATTTTACTGCATTTAATCCTGTACTTCAGAATACTGTAATCTGCCAAGTGTTTAACCTGTAGTACTTTGTATTTAATCATATCCTGATGTAACTATCACTATTTAATCATATCTGATGTAACTATCACTATTATCTGCTGTATTATTGAATTGTGGTTGTCACACTTGTACTTTGCTTGAACAAAAGTTATTGTATTTCTTGCTCTTATTGTATTACTTGTATTGTAACACTTGAAATGTATTTGCTTACGATTGTAAGTCACCCTGGATAAGGGCTTCTGCTAAGAATAAATATAATATTAATAATATTAAAGCAACTGAATTAATAAGCACATTAAAATGACTATAAAAAACAAAACACATTCACACACAATTTAAACATAATGATTAAAAACAACTTAACTATAAAAGCAAATACATACACATAAAGTAAAACTTATAATTAATGACATAATTAATACATCATGCAGGAAGTCATCACTACAGTACCAGTCTGTGTCAGGCACATAGTAGGCTTGCCAAAGAGAATGTAATTAATGTTGGTAACCTTTGCTTGCTTGCAGTACCAGATTGAAGGGAAACTTTTTGGCAACTAATGCGAGTTTCATGTTTGGGGGTTTGGAATCCAAGGTTCTATAATGAGTAATGATTTACATATAAGAAATACCTCCTGGTACAGGAAAGGGGAGTCAGTGGTGAGCTATATATGGCTCCATTAAATCATAGAAATTAATGAAGACCTGGTAAAAACAAGTGAGGGGAAGCCATAGCATAGGACCATGTTATGTCATACGTCTGAGAATTCTTATAGAAGACTCTTCTATTAATGATGGATGACCTTGATAGAGAAGCAGGTGGTTCAGACTTGCCTGAACAGGATTTTTGTAAAGAAACAGAGAGAGGTCACGTTTAGTTTAAAGCACTGAATGGCTACAATGAGACTGTTATATTTTGACTGTGTTCTTGATATACTGGATTTAAGTGAGAATAATTGGATATATAATTCTGCTATGGATCTTCTACCGCCCCCTATCCAATATGTTTTAGTTAATTGTTAAACCACATCTATACATGTAATAAAGCCAACCTACTAAGAAGGATGTCTTTTGATGTTAAAAAGGAAATATATATTTTAACCCAGGATTGGAATAATTAAACCAAAGTAGGTGTTACATATTAAACAAACTTTCTATGTATTCTTCATATACTTTGCACTGTATTCACATGCATGCTGTGTTGAGGAACTCCCTGGTACCAAAAAAAGATAACATCAGTTCAAAAGTTCACCTCACATATTTCGGAGATGTAGGCGAGGTGGACTAGGGGATGATGGCTAATTAATCTTATGGAAGGAGTTACCAGATGTTTTGAAAATATTATTAACTTGAAGGACAGGAGTTGTTAATGCTGCTCCTCCTCCTCTGCAGGAGTGTGAGAAGAGAAAAGGACAAGTGGCTGCAGGGAGACACTCCAGAGCTCTCCTCTCAGGACAAACTCCAGATTAGCAAGCTGCGAGTCTCTGTCTGCCCCAGGACCCACGCTTTCCTCCTGGTGATACCGGTGGCGGGCCGATTCACAGAGGAAGAGAGCAGAGGTACATCATGGTCCTTTTCACATACGGTGACAGGCAAGACCATTGAGGATCACATTGAGACAGGCAGCAAGGAGCTCCAGCAGCTTGTTGAGAAATGTGGGAACAGGTATCATGTTCTCAACAATGAGGACCGGAGTGATGGCACTCAGGTCACACAGCTCCTGGGCAAGATATACAACATGGTGAAGGGAAACAACGGCAGCTACTACACCAGTGAGATGTACCAGGAGGCAGAAGCAAAGATCAGACAAAGAGCAGACGAGATACTGAAGGAGAGGAAGATAAACTGAGAAAAATGCAACTACAAGAACTGGAGAAACTAGAATTGAAGATGAGATGGGAAATCCAGAAACGAGAGGAGAAGATCAGAGAGCTGGAGGAGAGGATAGGAGAGCTGGAGGAGGAGCTGAGGAGAGAACAGGAAGAGAATCACAGGATCAAACTGGAGGGAGAGCTGAGGAGAAGGAGAGAGGAGAGGGTGGTGCAAGAGAAGAAGGAGTGCAGGAAGGAGGGGAGAGAGAGGGTAGAGTATGAGGAGAAACACAGGAGAGAGACGGAGGAAGTCAGGCAGCACTACTGGAAACCATCATCGGAACAGAAGCAGAGAGATCCAATGAGTTTCTAAACACAAACTCTCAAAGATGAAGCCAGCTGAAGCAACAGGGCGGAACTAGAGGCAGTAACCAGAGCAATATCAGGAGCAATGAGAGGAGGGGCTGAGGTAGGGACAGTATTACACACAGTAACCAGAGCAACTCAGAGAAGACCTGACTAGGGGCAGTGATCCACGCAGCAAGAGAAGCCATGACAGAGGGAGCAGCTCACAGGCAGTGATTGGTGCAGTGACAGAGCAATGAGAGGAGGGGCTGAGGTAAGGGGGGGGGGGGGGGCGTTGAAAATAAAGAATGTACAGTAGCAGAACAGTTCTAAATTAAACAAGCAGTAGGATTTTCTGTTGCAAAACGCCTGTAGTGGTAAAAATGTTGTAAGCTTTTCTTGTTTTTTTATTTTGATTATTACATTTGTTTAGTAATTAAAGTTCTGAAAGGCTACCTTGGTTTAGATTTAATCAAAATACCATATTTACATGGTTTTTCATTAAATAATAATAATATTCTTTCATAGTGGACCACCATCACAAAGCGCTTTACAGAGGTAGGCTGTGAACTGTGCATTATGTGCAGATTTTGGAAATTTTACTGCAGATTTCTGTGGGGACTAATGTAAGGGTCATTCCGTGTCAAATCAACCAAATGCAATGAAGTACTTGAGAGCAGATCAGTGGTTGGAACAAAAGGGACCAGGGTTGAGAACCACTGCTTTAAAACACTAGAAGAATCTCCCATGTGCATACGATGATGTTAAGAAACACTCATAATAATAATCTTGTTCTTTTTGTTTGTTTTGTTTGTTTTCCCCCCCCCCAGTGTCTGGAGAGGCTCCTCCCAGTGCAGATTCCCAAGCGCCTCCCAGTCTGTCTGAGGGGCTGAAGGGGCAGAGCAATAGAGGAGCCCAGTCAAGAGCATCAAGACGGGAGGGGGGTCCACACAACACTACAAATACAATGTCAAAAATACATTGTACTTCATTGGTTTTGTGGATTAAGTGCTCTATTTTAACTTATGTAATACTGTACATAATGATATGATTCTAAATATGCTACTTACCTAACCATAACTATACTGAAGTGTATTACAAATAATTTCCTTTATTCCGATTTCCAAATATGCTGCTTTCTCAATGCAAGATGTATTGTAGGCATATACAGTGCTGTGTAAAATCCCATGTACTGATGTACATAAGAACATAAGAACATAAGAACGTTTACAAACGAGAGGAGGCCATTCAGCCCATCTTGCTCGTTTGGTTGTTAGTAGCTTATTGATCCCAGAATCTCATCAGCAGCTTCTTGAAGGATCCCAGGGTGTTAGACTGACTAGATTCAATTCGTTTAGCCTGTCTGCATACGACATGCCTTTAAAACCTGGGATAATTCTGGTCTCTCTTCTTTGCATTCTTTCTAGAGCAGTAATATCCTTTTTGTAATGAGATGAACAGAACTGAACACAGTATTCTAGGTGAGGTCTTACTAATGCATTGTAAAAGTTTTAACATTACTTCCCCTGATTTTCAACACTTTTCACAATATATCCAAGCATCTTGTTGGCCTTTTTTTATAGCTTCCCCACATTGTCCAGATGAAGACATTTCTGATCAACATAAACCCTTGGTCTGTTTCATAGATTCCTTCTTCAATTTCAGTAGCTCCCATATGATATTTATAATGCACATTTTTATTGCCTGCGTGCAGTACCTTACACTTTTCTCTATTAAATGTAATTTGCCATGTGTCTACCCAGTTCTGAATGCTGTCTAGGTCATTTTGAATGACCTTTGGTGCTGCAACAGTGTTTGCCACTTCTATTTTTGTGTCATCTGCAAATTTAACAAGTTTGCTTACTATACCAGAATCATTAATGTAGATTAGGAATAGCAGAGGACCTAATACTGATCCCTGTGGTACACCACTGGTTACCTTGCTCCATTTTAAGGTTTCTCCTCTAAACAGTACTTTCTGTTTTCTACATGTTAACCACTCCCTAATCCATGTGCATGCATTTCCTTGAAGCTTTGTCAAAAGCTTTCTGGAAGTCAAAATAAACCATGTCATATGCTTTGCAATTATCCATTGTCGATGTTGAATCTTCAAAAGGCCATTCAGCCCATCTTGCTCGTTTGGTTGTTAGTAGCTTATTGATTCCAGAATCTCATCAAGCAGCTTCTTGAAGGATCCCAGGGTGTCAGCTTCAACAACATTACTGAGGAGTTGTTTCCAGACCCTCACAATTCTCTGTGTAAAAAAGTGCCTCCTATTTTCTGTTCTGAATGCCCCTTTATCTAATCTCCATTTGTGACCCCAGGTCCTTGTTTCTTTTTTCAGACTGCATTGTTATTGCAGTCGCTAAATTTCACTTTCACTTTCACAGTACTGAATTAAACTTGTTAAAAAAAAAACAAATCAGTGGGCATGATTGATAACCAAACAGACTATAAAATTGACTTCTTTGAAAACTGCAAAAAGGCGAACCAAAAAAAAACCTTTGCAAATGCACAGAGCACGGCACGCTATTCTGATGGGATTGACAATTTTTGACTCACTTGTGCTGCACGCCGGAATCCCAGGATAAGCAGCTGGAAGGTTAAAGATTATTAATTGAATTAGATTACTGGGGGGATTTCATTACCTGATGGTTTTAAAGGTGCTAACATTCATGTCCTTTACCAGGGATTGAGGCATAGCTGCATATTGACCAATCAGGTAACAGGAAATCCAAGTCATTATTCTAATAGTGTTCAGAGGCTAGTCTGTCTATATTGTGTAAATATTTAAACGCTAGGCGATTTTGTTATATTTTGCAAATTTGTACATATCTACTTTTCTGTCACAAATATAATAAAAAAGAGAGAATTATTATTTTTCCATGTTGTCCTGTTGTGATGTTATCCAATGCAAATGCTGCACGTCTTCTTCGCAATATAGATGCTCCTGTTCTCACCAGGTAATAATTGCTCAGGAATAAATAATAATAATAGTAATGCGTTTCTATTGGTTTGCAATCCTGCTCTCAGAAAAGGGCAGTTGAGACATTGTTAATACTGGATTGGACCACTAGGTGTCAGTATTGAATCCCCAGGAGGATGGCTGCAGTGTGTTTAGAGCTGTGGTTCTGAACTCCGGTCCTGGAGACCCCCGCTGCTGCTTTGTGTTCCAACTGAGGAGCTACTCTCAATCACTTACTATTTACTATTAGATTTTTAAAATGGTTTAGCTTGTAAAAGAAAATTCAGGTTCCTTATACAAGAGTAATCAGAGAACAGTGTTGTGCTGCTTTGTTAGCAGGGTCAGGTCCAGTCCAGCAGTGCCTTTCAACCCTGGTCCTGGGGAGAGTCCCCCTGTCTGTCTGTCTGTCTGTGTCTGCTAGGTTTTTTTCCAACTGAGGAGCTGCTCTCAATTATTTAATTAAACTAACAACAATTTACTTAATTAGACCTTTAAATTCCTATACAATTTTATACGTAACTTGAAATCTCCAACTTTTTAAAAATAATTAAAAAGCTCTGATTAAGCAAGTTATTTGTTAAATTGAGGGTTCAGTTAAGTAATTGAGAGCAGCTCGGTTGGAAGATAAACTAACAGGGCAGGCAGGGAGGTACTCCAGTCCCAGGCTTGAGAACCCCTGGTTTAGAGGACATTGACCTGGCCTTAAAGGAACAGCCCCCTCTCCACTGCTCTCATCCAATTGCACTGCAGCAGCATTGACACCCAAACACTCCCACCTACCTGCCAAACGGCTCTGGTATTGTACTGTGTGAAACACTTTAGGAAATACACAGCAGGGTTTCAGTCCAGGGGCACATTGCAGCTGCCTGCCCGCCTGCCTGGATTAATAATACAACACGATTGTATTAAAATAAAATGAGGTGACACTGCTCAGTGAACTGTGGTAAAACCTAACTGCTTTTATCATGTCCCAACACATGCTGACGTAAAACATTAAACTAAACTACTTTATGTGAACGGTCTTTATGACAGTTTACTACATTTTGCTAGTGTCTTAATGTCCCTTCTGTCCAGTCATGAACTAAATTAAAGATTCAATTTCACTGGAGGTTTGATATTGCGCTGTGACCTTCTTAGACTCGGTGTATTTGAGAATGTCTCTGGACTGGAAGATCACTGGTCACAACTGTAGTGCTTGCTGTTTGCGATGCGTTGTGTACTCCACCATCAGTTCCCAATTCTACTGCTTGTACCTGTATTGTACACTATGCTGTATTTGTTTTCTTAGCAGACGCCTTTATCCAGTGTAATTTACACTGCACAATATTATAACCGGTGTTTTTTGTTTTTTTATATATATTTTTTAAAATTCTAGACATGCTGTATTCCCATAATGGCCACATGGTGGTATTGTAGCGCCATAGTTGATTTTGCCTTTCTCTGAAATGTATTAATGTGATTCGCTGGCAACTACTCTTAGTTGAATTTGCCTGTTTACTGTATGGTAGCTCTCAGAGGCTATATTGTACTTGTCTTGTACAGTATACTGTATGGTAGCTCTCAAGAGGATATATTGTACTTGTCTTGTACTGCATACTGTATGGTAGCCCTCAAGAGGCTATATTGTACTTGTATTGTACAGTATACTATAAGGTAGTGTAACCAGTACCAAGTAAGGGTGGGTGGTTGGTTAAATCAATGAAAAGGGGTTACAACACTGAACCAATTTTAAATTTGGAGTTGGACCAACAGCCCACTAATCAGGGGTCCAAATTAACAATAAACCAATTTAACTAAATTAAATAAGATAACGTTAGGTTACCTACCGTAACCCTGGTTCCCTTTCAATTCGAAGACAACCATCAACATTGCTATGGGATATGCCTGCCTATTGGGTAGGTATTACTGAGCTCTTTAAATCAGAGCTGCTGATAGGCCCCTTCCTGGGATGACACACTCAGTCCCATACACTGAGGTATTAAAACAGTCATCCTGAGGAAGCCATTTCTCTTTTTGCATTGAACCCGTGAAGGCGACCAATGTGACCTTGTGGTTGGTGGTCGTCTTCTCTTTTAGGATTTCCATTACACGAGAGTAGATGTTAAAACTTCATGCTGATTTGAACTCGGCTCTCGCCAAGATAAACACCAACTAAGACGTAGCTTTACAGTAAACTAATGTGATCCATATGTGTCTCCATCCATTTACGTGTTCTTCCATATGATGATGTAGATATCCTTCTGTCTGGTGTTGATGGCTGAAGTGTAATGCTGGCTCCAGGGATCAGCTTATTTTGCTTCCCTGGCGCATCAGCACACACAACGGCTGCGATGCTGGCTCCGGGGATCAACCACAGTGCGGCCTCCCCAGCGCATCAGCATGACAATCGTCTGGACTGAGCAAAGTAGGGTACATCTGTGGGGTCTTCAAGTGGGCACCTTCCATCCTCAGTGTTTCGTCGACTAGCCCACGACACCTCAAGAGGGCTCGACGGTGATTCTGGCGTCCCAGCATCACCCCCCTCCATCCCCCACTCAACTCAGCCCAGCTTACTTACCTGTACATCAGCGTTTCTTTCTTTCTATTGTGCGTGAGATCCCCAGCCAAAATCTTTCCGTCTCAACCACAGCCAGTTGCTGCTCCTCTCTGCTGCTTCAGATAAGTTCTTCGCTGTGCGACGCAACTCTTGGCCACTGAATCCGACGTCTCTGAGAAACCGGGTTGTAGAGTGTGCCACAAATCCTCGACAACCCACTTCCACTGGGTAAACCCAGACTCTCCATCCTCGCTGTTCCGCTTCAGTGGCTAGTTGAGCATACCGCAGTTTCTTCCTCTCATACGCCTCATCTACAGCATCCTCCCATGGCACTGTTAACTCTACCAGGTGAACAAGGCGTGCTGATCCAGACCACAAGACAATATCTGGTCGAAGGTTAGTGGTGGCAATCTCAGGTGGAAAAATAAGCCGTTCACCAACATCTGCCAGCATTTTCCAGTCTCTAGCAGCTTCCAGTTGTCCTGGGCGAGGATTGGTTTTAACACCTTTTCTTGGTGGTTGCTCTCCTGGGCGGAGGAATGTTGTCTTTTGTGTGTAATGTTTTGATGGAACAGGTGGCAACTTATTGGTCATGTTACGCTTGTCTTCCAATGCTAAGGCCAAACATGGCAGCACCTGGTCATGGCACCAAGTAAACCGTCCTTGGCTAAGAGCCACCTTACATCCTGTCAAAATGTGCCTTAATGTTGCAGGTGATGAACACAAAGGACATGAAGAATCCTCTCCTACCCAGAGGTTTAGGTTCTGTGGTGATGGGAGAACATCATATGTTGACCTGATGAGGAAACTGATCCTGCTCTGTTCCATTGACCATAGGTCTTGCCAGCCAATCTTGCGTTGTTCCACACTCTCCCATCTCATCCATTCTCCCTGCTTGGCCTGGGAAATGGCCTTTATACACCTCATCCTCTCCTCCTGCTTTTGCACCTCGTTGACTACCAGCTTCCTCCTTTGAGCTGGGGCTGCCTTGTGCCATGTAGGAGGAGCTGAACTAAGTCCAAGACCCCCTCTTCCATGCTGAACTTGCCCCATGATATCACCAATTCGAAGGGCAGCCTTTGCATCTTCCACAGCTTTCTTTGCCGCCCACTTTCTTCCAGTTTTCAACACAGGTGCTGCCTCCCTTACGCATTTGCCGTGTGACTCTACTAATGTCATTTCCAGTCTGACCTTGGTGCACTTAAACTCCTCGGTTAGAGCGGAGACTGGTAGCTGCAGTATTCCTTTACCATAAAGTCCCACTCTGCTGAGGCAGCGTGGAACTACCAACCATTTCCTGACGTATGAACTAATTAAAGCTTCCAGCTTCTCTACTGTTGTCAAAGAAACCTCGTACACAGTCAGTGGCCACAGCAACCTCAGCAGTAGACCAAACTGAAAGCACCAGAGTTTTAGTTTGCCTGGTAGAGCGCAGCTGTCTATGCTCTTCAACCCTTCCACTGCTTCTTGTCTAACTTCTCCCACACGAACTGTGTCCTTTAGATCCCCGTCGTACCATCTCCCAAGACTCTTCACTGGCTTCTCAGACACTTGGTATTGTCTCACCATTAATGAAAAATGTTTTATCTACTACTTTACCTTTAATTATAGAGATGCTCCTTGATTTAGTGGGCTTGAATTGCATTCGTGCCCATTCAATGTTATTGGTTAATTTGACCAATAACCGATTAGTGCAGGCTACTGTTGTAGTCATGGTTGTCATGTCATCCATGTATGCTCGAATTGGTGGTAGTCGCATTCCAGAAGCCAAGCGCTCTCCTCCTACTACCCATTTTGATGCCCTAATGATTACTTCCATTGCCATGGTAAAAGCCAGTGGAGAAATGGTGCATCCTACCATTATTCCAACCTCTAGGCATTGCCATGTAGTGCTGAATTCTGAAGTTGAAAAACTAAATTGCAAATCTCCAAAGTAGGCTTTCACTAAATTTGTTATTGTCATCAGTACACTGAAAAAATCAAATGCTGCCCAAAGTAGTTCATGTGGCACTGAACCATATGCATTAGCCAAATGCAGGAATGTCACATGGAGCTCCTTCCTCTCCTTTTTAGCTGATTGAATTTGTTGCCAGATCACATTGATGTGTTCTAAGCATCCTGGGAAACCTGGAATGCCCGCTTTTTGTATTGAAGTGTCAATGAAGCAGTTCTTTAATAGGTAAGTTGACAATCTCTGAGCAATAATGCTGAAGAAAATCTTGCCTTCTACGTTTAATAGGGAAATAGGACGAAACTGACTGATGCTTGTAGAATCTTTTTCTTTAGGTATAAAGACTCCACCTGCTCGGCGCCATGCTCTTGGAACAACCTGTTTTTCCCATGCCACTTTCATCAATTTCCACAGAATTCGTAGAACTCCTGAAGCACTCTTGTACACTCTATACGGAACTCCATTAGGCCCTGGAGATGATGAAGCCCTTGCTTTTTCCACAGCTTGCTCTACTTCTTTCCACTTAGGTGCACAGTCCTCCATTTGGTATTCTGGTGGATTGATAGGTGGGATGTCTGACGGAATTGACATAGGCTCCTGCCTTTTTGAATCTGTATGTGTTTCCTCCAAATATCTCTCCAGCTCAACCTTAGATGCTTTTATTGTGCTATTCTTCTCACTGGTGAATAACTTCTTTACAAATTTGAATGGGTCTTTATAAAAGTTAGTTCTCGCACGCTCCTTCTTTTTGTAGCGTTTCCATAGGCGCCCAGCTCTGCGCAATGTTGCAAGCTTATCTTTTATGACCCTTTGTAAGAGATTGAGTCCCTCCTTCTGACTTTGTTCTGCTCTTCTCCATTGCTTCCTCAGCTGTCTCCTTTCTCTAACTAAGCGTTCAATCTCCTGCTGCCGTCTAGACTTTCCAGGAATAGTTTGTACTTTTTCCTTCCTTTTTTCAGCTCCAAACTTCTCACTTCCATATGCGTAGATGATGTCCCCAAATTTATCCAGCTTCTTTTCAACTGTTCCACTTAATCTTTCCAATGCAAAGCAGAGATCTGTGTTTACTGTGTCCCATGCAGTTTTCTCACAAGCTCTTGGCCATTTAACTCCAGGCTTGTGCCCGTTGAGGTTCTTTTCTCTCTTATGCTGGTTTGTCTGACTGGGTTCACAAGGATCATTAGGTTCATCACTAACTGTGTCCATGCAAGTCCTCCTCACGTCTATGACAGGGGTGCTGATATCCTGCGAACTGTGGTTTGCTTCCTGTCGCTGGATTTCATTCGACTGACTTGACTGACTTCGTAAGAAGTACTGATCAATGCGAGGCCCTTGTCCCTTCTCCCTCAAGCATTTCATTCTCCCTTGATGAATCTTCAAACCCCTGACCGTTGTCGCCTTGCTCCAGCCGCAGACACAAACCTGGAGTTCCATGTCTTTGCTAACTGCAGATCTTGAAACCAGGGTTACGGTAAGTAACCGAACGTTCCCTTTCAATTCGAAGACAACCACGAACATGACTATGGGATAGTATACCAGAGCCGTCGCGAGGGAGAAGTAACGGCAGCAGATTAGGGACGCATCAGCACTGCATAACCCAGGGGTTAGCGGTGTGAGCCTACACCCTCAAGGACCCTTGTGCCTAATGAAGGCAAGGCAGGGTCTACCACATTGAGGTGGTAGAACCTGGAAAAGGTATGCGGCGTAGTCCAGTTAGCCGCCATACATATATCAGACAGCGAGGCCCCTCTGAAGAGGGCCCAAGATGTAGCCAACCTTCTAGTAGAGTGCACCCTGCTGCCATCATCCCAAATACGCATACAGGAGCTGTGCACCGACAGCGCCTGCAGCTCACTGACCCGCTTAGCGGAGGTGATAGCCACAAGGAAGGCTGTCTTCATAGACAAATACTTCAACTCTATGGAGTTTACGAGCTCAAATGCGGCCTTCGTGAGAGCCTCCAGTACAATATCAAGGCTCCATTCAGGGAGAACAGACCTCATGGGAGGACGTAATCGCTGTGCGTCTAAGAAACCGGGTGGCCAAAAAATGCGCACTCGGAGATACCGACTCCATGGGGGCATGGCACTCAGAAATAGCTGCTAAATACACCTTCAAAGTGGAAGGTGACATAAGAACATAAGAACATAAAAAAGTACACAAACGAGATGAGATTCAGCCTATCTTGCTCATTTGGTTGTTAGTAGCTTATTGATCCCAGAATCTCATCATGCAGCTTCTTCAAGGATCCCAGGGTGTCAGCTTCAACAACATTATTGGAGAGTTGGTTCCAGACCCTCACAATTCTCTGTGTAAAAAAGTGCCTCCTATTTTCTGTTCTGAATGCCCCTTTATCTAATCTCCATTTGTGACCCCTGGTCCTTGTTTCTTTTTTCAGGTCGAAAAAGTCCCCTGGGTGGACATTGTCTATACCTTTTAGGATTTTGAATGTTTGAATCAGATCGACTCTTCTTTGTTCAAGACTGAATAGATTCAATTCTTTTAGCCTGTCTGCATATGACATGCCTTTTAAACCAAGGATAATTCTGGCTGCTCTTCTTTGCACTCTTTCCAGAGCAGCAATATCCTTTTTGTAACGAGGTGACCAGAACGGAACACAATATTCTAGGTGAGGTCTTACTAATGCTTTGTAAAGTTTTAACATTACTTCCCTCGATTTAAATTCAACACTTCTCACAATATATCCGAGCATCTTGTTGGCCTTTTTTATACCTTCCCCACATTGTCTAGATGAAGACATTTCTGAGTCAACATAAACTCCTAGGTCTTTTCATAGTTCCCTTCTTCAATTTCAGTATCTCCCATATGATATTTATAATGCACATTTTTATTGCCTGTATGCAATACTTTACACTTTTCTCTATTAAATGTCATTTGCCCAGTTCTGAATGCTGTTAGATCATTTTGAATGACCTTTGCTGCTGCAACAGTGTTTGCCACTCCTCCTATTTTTGTGTCATCTGCAAATTTAACAAATTTGCTTACTATACCAAAACCTAAATCATTAATGTAGATTAGGAATAGCAGAGGACCTAATATTGATCCCTGTGGTACACCACTGGTTACCTCGCTCCATTTTGAGGTTTCTCCTCTTATCAGTACTTTCTGTTTTCTACATGTTAACCGCTCCCTAATCCATGTGCATGCATTTCCTTGAATCCCTACTGCGTTCAGTTTGAGAATTGATCTTTTATGCAGGACTTTGTCAAAAGCTTTCTGGAAATCTAAATAAGCCGTGTCGTATGCTTTGCAATTATCCATTGTCAATGTTACATCCTCAAAAAAGTCAAGCAGGTTAGTTAGACACGATCTCCCTTTCCTAAAACCATGCTGACTGTCTCCCAGGATATTGTTACCATATAGGTAATTTTCCATTTTAGTTTCCATAAGTTTACATATAATAGAAGTCAGTCATATTGGTCTGTAGTTACCTGGTTTGGTTTTGTCTCCCTTTTTGTGGATCGGTATTACGTTTGCAATTTTCCAGTCTGTCGGTACAACCCCTGTGTCAAGAGACTGTTGCATGATCTTGGTTAGCGGTTTGTAAATAACTTCTTTCATTTCTTTGAGTACTATTGGGTGGATCTCATCTGGCCCAGGGGATTTGTTTATTTTAAGAGCTCCTAGTTCCTTTAACACTTCTGCCTCTGTTATGCTAAAGTTATTTAAAATTGGATAGGAACAGGTCGACATGTGGGGCATGTTGTCCATGTCCTCCTTTGTAAAAACCTGTGAAAAGTAATCATTTAATATATTTGCTATTTTTTTTTCTTCATCTATGATTTTGCCATTTGTGTCTCTTAGACATTTAACCTCCTCTTTGAATGTTCTCTTGCTGTTATAATATTGGAAAAACATTTTGGAATTGGTTTTAGCCCACAGCAATATTTATTTCTATGTCTCTCTTGGCCTTTCTAACTTCCTTTATGACTTGTGTTTGCAGTTCCAAGTACTCTTTCTGTGTACTTTGTTTTTGGTCCCTTTTAAACGCTCTGAAAAGTGCCTTTTTTACTTAATATTTTTTTAATTGATCTATTAAACCATTTTTGGCCATTTTGTTTTAGATTTAGATTTGTCTACTTTTGTGATGTAATTGTTTTGCGCCTCTAGTACAACATTTTTAAAAAACAGCCATCCTTTCTCTGTGGATGTTTTCTCTATTTTATTCTAATCTACTTCTGTTAGTCTCTGTTTTAATACCTTCATAGTTTGCTTTTCTAAAATTGTAAACCTTAGCTTTAGTCATTACTTTTGGGGGTTTAAAAAACACTTCAAATGAGACCATGTTGTGGTCTGAGTTTGCCAATGGCTCTCTGACCTCTGTTTCAGTTATTATTTGTTTATTTAGCAGACGCCTTTATCCAAGGCGACTTACAGAGACTAAGGTGTGTGAACTATGCGTCAGCTGCAGAGTCACTTACAATTACGTCTCACCCGAAAGATGGAGCACAAGGAGGTTAAGTGACTTGCTCAGGGTCACACAATGATTCAGTGGCTGAAGTGGGATTTGAACCAGGGACCTCCTGGTTACAAGCCCTTTTCTTTAACCACTGGACCACACAGCCTCCTAATAATGTGTTTGTTATTTGAAAAGACTAAATCAAGGCATGCCTCCCCTCTAGTCGGTGCCTTGACAAATTGCATTAGGAAGCAGTCATTTGTCATTTCCACCATTTCAATTTCGTCCGTCGTGCTCCCCACCTGGTTCTCCCATTTTATATGGGGGAAGTTGAAATCCCCCATTAGTATGGCTTCTCCTTTTCTACACGCATTTCTAATGTCATTGTATAACAGATTATTTTGCTAAGCGTCTGAATTTGGTGGTCTATAGCATGCTCCTATTATTTTACTGAGCCAAATCAATTAATGACATGTATTTTCCTGGCTTGCCATTTATTAATTTATGTAAGTTTAAAAATTAAATACATTTCAACAGCTACCCAGAGGCGCAGCCGGTTTAAAGTTCTCAATGTAACCGGATACTGCTTGTTTTAAAACCGGAAGGTGGAGATTTTCAGTCGAGCAGATCCTTTTCAGTGCAAACTCGTCAAGTACAGATGTAAGTTTCAAAACTGGGGGCATTCCAACAGCTGACCAGTGGCGAAGCGGGCTAAAGCGTGTCTGTATCAGCGTAGAATTCTCATGCTGCAGCTTCGAACCCTGCAGGGTTTTTTTCCCGCAAGGAACGGAAGATGATGGTGATGATGATGATGATGATGATGATGATGATGATGAAAAAGGAGAATGGCCCCCGTTACCACACATGAACTGCATTTCATTCAGTACGTTTACATGCAGGCAGTATTCGGAGTACCGAGTATTCTGAATAGCAATTCCACTCCATATAAACCGAAATCCCGCCGTATTTTGAATAGCAGTATTCTGAATATGTAAACCGGAATACCCACCTCATATTCGGAATACCAACACCTTATTCAGAATACTTTTTTTTTTTTTTTACTGCGGCAGTCCAGTGGGATTCAAAGCCTTCCCCTTATATTAGTACTAGCCTACATGTCGCTTTGACGTCTGACAGTACCCTACTTTTATAAGATGACGGATCATGTGCCTAAGATTGAAAGCCTTTGCAGAAACTGTACACACATTTATTCACATTACATTATGACCCCAAACTGATTGCTGACTATGCGATATTTACAGCAGCCTATTCATTTGCATACAGTATTACCTCTCGCATACAAAAGTTTTTTTTTATTTTTATTATGAAGCAGCACGCAAGCATTTCTAGTTGTTGCTGCTGATGTGTGTATGTACGGAATAACACAGGCAGTAGTGCAGGGCAAAAAGACCCAGCGCGCCGTTTAATTAAATACAAAAACAAAATAAAAAGTTTAAACACAAAAACACTGATCACAGCGCAAAATAAATATTTAAACTAAACAAAATCACGAACACAAAAATCGAACAGCCAACACAAGTCAGGCTGGGCAAATGCCTTCACTGGTCCTGTACGGTTTATTTTTTTAATTCTCTCGCTGCTCTCGCTCTCGCTCTCATGCCACCTCTGAACATCCAACCCCCCTTTGAGCCGAGAGTGGGTCTTTTATATTCGTGGCTGGAGCCTTAATTACCTATTAATAAATTACCTTATTAAGGTTCCAGCCACATTCCCATGAGAGTTATAGGGAAGGGGTTTTAACCCCATGCCCACGACTACATATTACAAGACCGGCTCTCTCGCCGGTCTCAAACAGCAAATAATAAAAGATGGACGGTGCTCGACCGCCCGCACATAAACACAATAAAGATTAGGACAGACAGCTTCGTCCGCCCGCCTACAAATACAATATATATATAATAATAATAATAATAATAATAATAATAATAATAATAATAATAATAATAATAATAATAATAATAATAATAATAATAATAATAATAGAGGGGCGGGGTGTACTCCGTCACAAATAGCTATTCCTACACTCATGTAAACACGTTTTCAGAATACCGGAATACTCAGGTATTTCAAATACTGCCTGCATGTTAACGTAGTGAATGTAAATAACAAATGCGTTGATGGCTGAAATCTATTATATATAAAAAAAAAACATGAACTGTACCACCCACTTGCGAGATGAAGTATGGAGTTCATATTATAGACCAAGTGGCATAGAAATACCCCATGCCATCTGGTCTGAATGCCAACTCCATACTTCATTGTATTCCTTTGTCGTCAGAGCATTTTATAGCCTACATATATTAAGGATAAGTCAAGAACGGACAACCGCGCATCTTTCAAGAGTAAAAGTGTAAAACCGTCAAACTGACTGCCTTTGCGGTTCTACAGGTTACCATGGTACAGATGAGTATTCAATTAAGTAACTAACAACTCAGTTGGAACAAAAACAGAAGAATCTGAGGAACAATAGTATTACCATCATTGTAACAGACCTTGAAATTGTCATTGAAGATATCACTTCATGGAGATGAAGAAATGCATTCAGTTGCCTCTTCTGTATGTAGAAATTTTCAGCATTTCTTCACATGCTGTCGCCTTACTAGCCTTTGCCTCTGTATAAAACACCACAGTATTGCAGCACACAAAAACAGGACTTTCTCCATAATTTTCTCCATGGTTGTAGAACCTCCCAACATTCACTTCAAGGAGATCATGTGATTTTCTTGTGATCTCGGTACAGTTGCAGATGTGTAGAGTAAAAGGGAAATGTTCTTGGTACACTTGAAAAGATGGAAGCGTACTCATTTCCAAGTGTACTCAGCACACATCCAGTGTGAAAGAGAAACCGTTTCCCCTGAAAAGCGCTGAGGACACTTGGTAAGTGTACCGTGTACAAGTGTACCCAGTGTGAAAACAGCCTTGATCTTTAATCTTCAATTATTGATTAACCCTTTGCGGTCCATTTATTCAGCGCATCTCTGGCACATCAGCTCCAATTTATTTTCACGCGCGCAGTTTATTTTAGACGTGTTGTTTAAAAGTATTTTTTTCACAGTAAAAGGAAAAGGCACTGCATATTAACAGGACACTCAGTACTGCATCTCCAGCCCCGCCCCACCCCTTGTTCGCTGTATTTTTCACATATCTCTTCATAGTCGTGCATACCAATAAATCATCTCCTGATCACTCGTTGTATCACCAAACTCCTCAATAATGCGATCCAAGTCATTATTTTATTACTATAACATCTCAAAAAGCTCTGTAAATGTCTGTGATATTCTTTCAGCGCTGGATGCGGAAGCAGCTATCTTGTCCGTGTTATCTCTGTGGTGCCGAGGCTATGTGTATTGCTCAGATCCGCCCCTTTTTTTTCGGCCTCTCTCGGCTCCTATCGGTCTCACTCGGCCATTGAATGGTTTTCTCGGCTTTTTCCGGAGAAAAACAACTAAAGACTTGTGTTATATGTAACGCTGTAAGAGTTTAAACATTTAAAATAGTAAATGTGGATACAATATTTTCGTTTAAAAAAATTACTATACGTTAAACCCTTGACAAAAAAAGAATGCGTTTCCTTATATTACGTTTTTTTCTACATCTGTAACTTACAGTAGTTTGTAGTCTGTCGCCAAGCTACACACGTAAGCTTGGCGACAGACTGCTGGACATCAAGAGCACAAGATTCTTACATTTCGTTTCTCGCGCACTACATCACTGATAAATGGGAGTTTAAAACTGCAGTCTTGTGTACAACAGAAATAGAAGAACGTCATACGTCTGACGTACTTGGCAATTTTGTTCAAAACGTAGCAGACTCTTGGAATCTTCATGGCAAAGTTGTAGTTGTTGTTCATGATAATGCTTCAAATATGCGGAGGCTTGGTGAAATGAGCTGCAATGCTCAGGATCTTGGTTGCACTGCACACTCGCTACAGCTTGCAGTTCAGACTGGTCTTAAAACTGACCGCATCTCTCGTCTGCTTAAAGAAGCACGACATCTTGTGGGTCACTTTAAGCACAGCAATTGTGCTTTGAACGCGCTTCAAGAACAGCAACACGTAATGAATCTTCCTCAACATCAGCTTGTTCAGCATGTTAGAATACGCTGGAACACTGACTTTCTCATGTTGGAGCATCTCTTGGAACAAAGGTGGGCAGTTTGTGCTGTCTTAAGTGATAGGAGAATCACCAAACGTACAGATGCCCGCACACTTGAAATGAAAGACGGGAGCTGGAAATTGCTGAATCTCTAGCAAGCAAATTAAAGCCGCTGTACTGTGCTATAACTGTTCTGTCTGGCGAGACCACTTCAAACGTGTTTGCATCTTTCATACATCCACTAATGCATGGGTTAATCAGCAACCATCTCGTTGTTTCAAATGAAGATTTGCCTTCCATCAAAACGTTCAAACGGCTCTTGACTGAGGAAATCCGAACAAGGTTTGAGATTATTGCTGCACAGTCAATATTGATGCTTTCGGCTGGACTGGACCCACGCTACAAATCGCTGGAGTTTACAGATGCTGATTTGAAGGAGCTAGCGTATCGGGCGATAATGAATGAAATGCACACAGTGATCTTCCCAGCCACTGAAAACACACTCGCAGCCGTCGATAACGAAGCCTCCACCTCTCAAACAGAGAGCGAAACAACCCCACCTGCAAAGAAAGACCGTGAGGATCCCCGCTCAACTCTGTGTTTTCTTCTAGGGAGACAGCGCGAAGCTCCACCGGCATCAAATGTAAATGGAGGTGAGCTTGAGCAGTACCTATGTGAACCCGATTTGATGTTGAAAGTAACCCACTGAAGTGGTGAGCTGTGAATGGTCACAAATACCTGCGACTGGCAAAAATTGGATGCAAATACGTCACCATGCCAGCTACTTCAGTACCAGTCGAAAGACTTTTTTCAGCGGCTGGGAATATTGTGATAAAGCTGAGAAGTTCACTGGACCCAGAAAATGTCAACAAACTAGTTTTCTTGCAGAAGAATCTAAAAAGTGTAAAAAGTGGATTTTACCATTGAACATGGAGTTTTGAGGCATGTAGTGTTTTTTTTTTTTTTTTTTTATTTTCTTTAGACAACTTCGAAGTTGAGTATAAAATCCGGTCCTGCTAAAGTCTTGCGATATGATATAGCTGGAATTGAGTAGATTTGGTCGGGCGATAGCAAACCACTCCCCCTCAACCCACAAGTTGTAGTCAGCAAGCGATAGCTGCTTTTTGAAGGTCGAAAATTGCTTATTTTGGTCCCGCAAGATTTCTCTTGTAATGTTTCTTGTGTTTTATTAAAGGTCTTCGTTCGCTAAGTACTAACTTTGATTTGGTCCGGCCCCTTGTCTGAAGTGACTTTGCTGTATCAAGCTACCTTTTAGTGTTAATGACATCACCGGGAGAATTGGTATGTTTAGCTAATAATATGCAAGCAGTTAATCATGTGAAGTGTCACATTCTAATCACGATTTAAAATTGCTACTGGTACGGTAGCTGCGAGAGGAAATGTACTGTATTAATAACAACAGTTCCCTGAGCTTTATTTTAATCAATAAATCTATATATACATTTTCTCTTTTTTGACAAAATCAAATCATTCCTATTTTCGAAGATGTTTCTTTCTTGCAGATCATAAGGAATTTGTATGTGGTATACAGAAAAAGCAATCAAAACCTCTGATGTGTTTCACAAATATAAACCAGTGAAAACTATTACCTTATTATGATGCAAGAATGCGTGCTTGATTTTGCAGTCAATAAATCTAGGGAAGGGCTTACTGAGGGTCTGAATCAACCGCGTGAATTAAAATAAAAACCCCTGAAATCTGTTGTGTTCTCCTGACTGGGGAAACACACGCTGCATGTCATGGATTTGATCTCTGTTGTATTTTTAGTAGGCTGCTGTGTCGTATGATTATCGTAACAACGCGGAGTCGTTGCGGTTGAGATACTACTTTTAAAAAATACTGTTTTACAGTACTATTAAGGCCTATATATATTTCATTATCAGAATAATTTGCTTATGTGTTTATTACGTTTGTATTTTTTCTGCATCTTGTATTAAAATTGATTAATGTTTTTGTTTTGTTTTTTTAGTAAAGACATATATTTACAAAGATGTTTTGTTAGTTCATTTTTGCATTGTTTCTGTTTCCTTAAATCATGATTAGATTGCATTTTGGTGATTTAAAGAAAGTTACTGCATGTCTTTTGATTGGTTTCTTAGTTCTAGTAATATGTAGCATCATAGATATCAACTGATATTATTATTATTATTATTATTATTATTATTATTATTATTATTATTATTATTATTATTATTTAGTCACCACAAGATGTATGATGTAATCCATAATGAGGTATTTTTATATTTTAAAAAATAAATAAAGCAACACTTTTTTTTTTTAAACTAAATGAGAAAGTGATGTAATATATATCAACTGTCACAGTAACTGACAGATGGAACATTGGCAGATATATTTTGATTGAGTGTGATTAATATTATTTTATGCATGAGTGTGTTTTATGTCATTGGCGTTACCACGTTTTTAAAACAGATCAGGATAATGATCCAGATTGTGTATACTGAAAAATGTTGTTGTGCTGATAAAACCTTTCATGAATTAAATGAATCTAAGATGGTACTTACTTGTGATGGCACAGTGTGCACTGGAATATACCTCATTCTAGAGTGTCATAAGCTGTAATTTAATGTAGCTGCTAGAATGTTTGATGTTTTTAATACAGGTGGGTGATATCCTGTTCTGTTTAGGTGTCTTGTAAAATTCAAGGTGGTATGTACATTGCATATAAAGAACGAGTGGGTAGGCCTCCATCACAACTTTTTGGTTTGTAAGTGGTAAGGGTGGCTGTAATAGCTGTTCAAGAGTAACACACAGTAACGCACTTGACATCAGTCTTCTAGAGAAGAGATAATCCATCTTAAAACAGGTAGAGAAGCTTGGGGGAGCAGAAAACGGAGAGCTCAGGTGCTCTGTTCCCCTTTGTGATCGCCACAAAGTGAAAATTCAGATGCTTACATTTAAGCATTCTCCTTGCAGCAGGCACTTCTTGTGCTTTATTTCTTTTACAAGTGGTCTCGAAGCCCAGTACTTGAGCATAAACATAACACTGCTGTGTGCTGAGCCTAGTTTCATTCTTTCTTTTTTTATCTTTGCTTTAGTTTGTCAGTGAGCTGGTGAGTGACATCAAAAGAAGCCCTATCTGGACCCAAATAAAAAAAAATGTCTTCCTCTGTTGTGCCTCAGACAATAATTATGATGTGCCAGTTAAGCCTAAACTACAGCTGAGGGATTTTAGTTTAAAGCAGAGGCTTTGCCACAAAAAAAAATGCATTTATAGCTCTTTGTGTGGCACCTCATTATGTGTGGGCCCGATTCATTAAGTAATTGGTTTGCAGTTGTTTACATGAGTATTAAGGCTTTCTATTCAGCAGCCTTTGAGAGATACATTGTGCAAATGTTGCATGTTATGAATGTAGAATGAGAGGCAGGGGGCCAGTCCTATTGGCCAAACACTGCACTCGACTGAAAAGCAAGAGAAAGGCATTGGGTGCTGCATTGCATAGCAATGACTCCTTCTTAATCAGCTTTACAGATGAAATGCATGCAGGCTAGAAGAGATGCAAAGAGATACTCCTAACACATTTATATGTGCTCATTTCACTATTATGGTACTGGAGACGGGAGAGAATTGGGGTCTTCCATATTCAGGGTTTTAATTTCAGTGTAGTGTTTTGCCGCATTAGACTTTATAGAATGTGACGTTTATTGTATTATAAATCACAGGGAAGCAGGCAGATCTGCAACTGTTTATTATTTAGAATGCATTCATTATAGATCTTTTGCAGCTATCATATCCTCTAAAGCAAAATCACGTTGTGGTTGAGTGGGGATGAAAGGCGTAATGTATGAAGCTGTGAGTCTTAATAAGCAGCTGCACTCCATGTAAAAGACCACTTGTTCCCTTTTGTTCGGGGGTGCATGCTACTGCTTCCTCTTGTCCAAGAATCATTGTCCAATTTTACTGTAGGCATCTAAATTTTTCCATGACTGATTTACTTTAAACAGAATATGCTTTAAACCTGCTTGACATAAAACCTTCACTTGACAGTTGTGGGATCCGACATTCTGTTCAAACAAAAGGATGTTCTGAAGCTGATGCCCTGTAATCTCGTGGAGGCAAAGTGTCATAAACTCACCATGGACCTCTGTCACAAAGTGGCACGGAGAATGATGTGTGTGGCATTCGGGAGCCTGAAGCAGTAAGAGTCAGTGGCCAGAGGAGGTCGCTCTCTTTTTCAGTACTCTTCTTATTCTGTTCAACATTTTAACAGTCCAAATAGATGCTATAGCATTTTCTTTGGTAAGTTGTGTATTAGTATCTATGTTTAATGTTGTGTTGATTTAAAATATGTCATTTGTCATTTATTAACATAATTATAATTTGTTTTATTAAAATTCTATAAATTACAGTTATTATTTATAAAGCAAAATAGTCCCCTGATATATTTATCATCTCAGTCTAGGAAAAAATCCCACAAAATACTCTTCTTCTAAATTGTTTTGAAAAATACTAATTAAATCCAATTAGGGCTTCCGGTATTTTAAACTGCTTCTTCAATTAAGGACCTTTAGTTAAATTCAATCCATAATGCATTAGGAGTTATTTTTTTTTTTTTTAAATATAGTCCTTAGCTTAGATTTTCCAAAGCTGTTTTCCTTAGAATAAATACAAACACAAATACAAAAGGTGTTAGTGTTAGTTTTTTTTTGTTTTTAATATAAAGATTATGAAATAACTCCAAATTAAAATGGTTTTCTTTGTGGTGAAATTGCTGCAGCTAAATACAAAACAGCAGCTGAATATTTCAGCTGCAGATATAACACAAGGCCAGCAGAGGACACTCATACTTTGGAAAGCAGAGAAAAGCCTGATGCAAGGTTTATTGCCTATCATCCTCCCCCCCCCCCCCCCCCCAAAATAAAACTGCAGTGAAACATGCCTCTGATCTCTGAGTATTTGAAAACAGTGTGCAATAATTTAGCTGTGGACCATATCTGGGAAGGGAGTAGGAGTTAAGGGGTGCCCTCTGTTACCTTCTTCCAAACAGCATTGTTCTAGAGTGGCTATGCTAATAGCATTTCTGTGTAGGTGTGAGGGGCTGACATATACAGTATATATATATATATATATATATATATATATATATATATATATATATATATATATATATATATATATATATATATATACTATTTTAATATGTTATTAACCCTTTTAGCTTCTTTACTGTATACACAATATTACATTTGTATGTACATTTGATGCTTGTGTCACATAGTACGACTGTTTCACCTTGCCTGTAGTCGAGTGGTTAACTTATATCACCTCAACCCCAAGTGATCATAAGGTAGTGTGCTGTAAAATGTATAATGGCAAATAAATCTTTTTTTTTTCTTTGACATAAAATGATGATCAGAAAAACCAGGATGCTGTAGGTATTATTTTACGTCACTCATCTGCACAACATGACTTTCACTACAAGCTCGCTGTTGAATTGAATTTAAATTTCTGATTAGCCTTGGATCATATAGATTTTGAGTTTTTACAAAAGGCTCTTTAAACATGACTGAGCAGTCTTTCCCTAGCAGTCTACACAACACCTGTGTCATGTGCTCTGTACTTTTCTTAAGCTCCCTAATGTCATTTTTTTAAAAACTTTTTCAAGCTGTACATATTTATTTCTGCAAATATTATTTAACCTCCTTTTACTATTTTTTCTTTTCTTGAATACAATATAAATAATAAAAATAACAACCTTTATCAAAGACGCATCAAAATGAGTACAGATAAGCACATTTTAACTGAGAATATCGGCAGCACATTTTCAGTTCTACATGAAAAATGTTTCCAAATTGTATACAGGTAGCAATGAATTTTTAACATATTCATATCATTGCCTCAAATTATATACTGGCAAAATAGGCGCACAGAAAAAAAAAATATCGATAAGTGCTTTTGAAAACGGGGCATTAGGTACAAAGGGCCAAATCCATTCCCAGCTTTCTATGGTAATAGCAGAATTTTCAAATCAACCCTGTCTGTAACTGAAGTGCATCAAGTGATATCATGTTCCAGACACAAAACAGAAATGCATTTGTATTACCTGGTACAGCATAGGCTATAAAGCACTTGCAAATGGTTAGTTAAAATGGTATTTTATTTACTGTTTATTACTCGGTTTATTTTGGCATCTTGTGTTTTTCTTAATTGTACGTCCCATGTAATGACAGTTAAACTGCCACTCAAAGTGCCCCAGTTTACGGTTCCTGATTACAGATCAATAGCTGCAATTAACAGTTAAAGACTTTTCTTTGCACACAACACGTAGCATGTACCAGCACTGGAGCCACTGTTCAGACTGAAGCCTGATCTGCTGCTGATCTGATAGCTGGATAATTGTACTTATTTTAAACCCAATCAAATCCTAGGTCCACAAGGGTCTATTAGAGCAGGAAGTCAGTGAGTACTTGTCTAAAGTTATAGCTGTAAGAATATGGTAATGTCTCACATTGCACGATTTCAAATAATCTTTTCTTTTTTTTTACAGCTGAACATTTGCTAGAGTGCAGTAGACCCTGTAGTCTGAGGACACCTATAATGCAGACTACGCTATTATTATTTGTGTTGTTTTTATATTTTACAAATGAACATATGCGGATACAAATGAAAATCAAAATTAAAATACAATGCAATATAAAAAAAAGTACATCAGAAAAACAAAAAGAAAATATATATAATTACAGTAATATAAAGTAACATAAAGACATACAGTAATGAATGAAAATACATGGGACAGTGCAGTGTGTGGAGCACACATTAAGGAGCCCCATTAAGAAGGTGCTCATCTATATTGCAGCGATCTCGGTTAACGCAGGCAGGCGCATCACACAGGGTGAGGCAATCCACACACAGGCGGAGGGCGGGGCGCGAACCCGGGACCTCTCGCACTAAAGCATAGCGCCAATACTGTTGTACAAAGGAGCCAAACAAATCACCAAATGGTTTGGGTTAGTGAGAGTACTGTATACTCTTAGCCATTTCTTTAAGATTTGAATTGAACCAAAGGCTAACACAGTACATGTATCTATTCACAAACATGGATTGGTGCATTGTAAAACTTGTTTTAATGGTCACTAATGTGGTTGTACTATATAAAATGAAAGCAGTAGGCTAATAATACCTAAAAGGAACCTTGCCTTTTCTGTGTCGTGATGGAAAACGGAAAACTTTTAAGTGGCACTTAGAATTTATGAATATTAAGTAAAATCTTAAGATTCTGGTATAATTTTAGTCATATTTACATACTGACCAGCAAAAGTAATACACACGTAATACAGAATTTTATTCTGTTTTATACTGGGTGAATTTGAACTAATTTATTAACTAAGAAGAAATAAACTACAGTATTATCTGTTAAGTATGCAATGGTCACTAATTTTGAAGAAACAAAACCTTTTTAAGAGTTATCTGTGGAACACCACATAGATCCCACAAACACTAAATCAGAAACAGCCTGTATCGAGTTGAACTGGAAAATAAATAAATAAATAAATAAATAAATAAATAAATAAAATGTTGTTAAAACGTGTGGGCTGTAATTCAACACCTTGTCCAACACTGCTGCCAACTTTGCATACCATCCCAGTTTGGTACAAAGTAACAAAACCAACAACATCTTTGACAAATTATTTTATTTTTTATGCAGTGTTGGTATTGAACAGTTGTGCAGTTATCGTAGCTTTAGTTTTTTGGAACTTTTGAAAAGACTACTTTAAACCAAATAAAATACCACAAAAAAAATCGAATTCAACTTTACCGTAGCGCGTGCGTCTTTCATATAAGGAAAATCTGAGACCTACGAAATGATGGGAATATATATAAAGTCAGATTTACTGGAATGAATGTGTTGGTTATTTCGCTGACTGTTGGGGTCTTCTTTTATAAATGACTGCTGTTTAGCTTCATTAAAATCCATCTGTGGCTTATCCCAGCAGGACACAGGTTGATCAAACTAGCCCACTAATCAGGAAGGATTTCAGTGCATTCCTGTTGTGTGAAGACTTCCACACTGCCTATCTGCTGCCTTTAACACACCTTATTTTTCTCTTGCCATTTTCTCTCAATAACTATTATAGGGCACTGACACATGGCAGAAAAAAGGGCACATCGATATAAGATCATTGGGAAGTGTTCTGGTTGTTTCAAAGGGTCTTGTGCTGATGGTAATTGAAGCAGCATTTAAAGTAGAGCAGACTGTTCCATATGCATCGAGGCAGATCAAAGCCTGCTCGTGGGTCATGCATTTACATAGCGATATCACTGATGCTATGGGAACCCAGCAACTCTGCTCTTAGTACACAGTACACTCGTGAATAATGAGAGCCTTGTGGAAGTCCATCGTACCATTACAATGGAAGTCAATGGAGTTTCTTGCTTTTATGTCTGCATATAAAGGACTTTACATGTAAATCTATTTTCCTTACAATTATTTGTGAATCACCACATTCTAAGAAAAGTATTTAGCTATGATATCTATTACTAGTTCATGAGTCAGCCCACAGTTTTATTTGTGTGCTGCATTGTGTGTGTGTGTGTGTGTGTGTGTGTGTTTGAAAGTTTTGGTAAAAGTCCTGGCATTATCTGTCAAATGGAACAATGAGCTTTATTTACCACCACTTTTAGATTTTTTTTTTCGAGCTTGGTAACCTTAAAAAATAAATGCAGTAGACATATTTTCTATAAAAGACGTTGGTAAGACAATATCAGTTTTGTTATTGTTTAAACCGAAATTGTTCTCACACTGTGTTTAGGTTGGAAGGGGTATTTGCCTATACCATTTTGTAACTTTGTTTGTACTATTAACCTTATGAACGAAGGCTTGAAGAGAATAATTTCAACTGTAAAATCAAAGGGTAAGTTCAATAAATAAAAAAGGACATTTCTCCTAAAATGTTCACCACCTCACAAACAAAAACACCAATGTCTAGTTGCAGGTTCACAGTGGTAAAGTACTGTAAATCTTCTAGAATTGCTCCATTGTGGAAACAGACTCTTCAAAAAAGAAAATCGAGCATGCATTTCTAATTTTCATAAGATAACACTGTTTTTTGTGTAGATTGATTCCATATACAGTCCTAACCTCATCAGTTCTTTTGTGTATGATAGACCTTTGTTAATCCCTTTATTTCATACATGCATACTTTGATGTGGTTTGTCTTGCTTTGTCCACAGCATTCTGGGGTGAGTCTGACGACATCACCTCTGCCATTGAAGCTGCAGTGCACCCTCAAACTCACAGCACATATAATGATTTTTATGAGTTTTATGACTAACATTGTCTCGAATCTCATGAGAAGAAAGATGGTTTAGTTTTATGTCCTGCAATTACAAAGGGATATATATATGTTCAGATTACCATTTGAATGAATTCTATGTGAATTTCAAATGCAAATTACTGTAACATTTTGCATGTTTTAGTTAATGAAATGTACACTTCTGTTTTCCCTTTTTTTCACATTGAACAAAAATTAATATCATCATTAATATCAATTATTTATTATTATTTTATTTATTTGTTTCTACTATGTACTTACTGTATCTTAAATGTAAGCCTTCTACCAAAAAAAACATCCAAATGTAAGAAACAAAACACACACTATAATACTAGATGTTAAATTTAATAACACAGTGTTTCAATGTAGCCCTCTCAATGGGTTAGTGTGTGTTTGATGTGGTTTAATGTTTTTCAGTTCACAATGATAAGTACATGCATACTCTACAGCTAAATAAACGGATATTCTCTTCTAAACCAATGCAGGCATATGCACAGGATCCTCATAATCTGTAATCTGAAGTGCAATCTGAAATTTATAGAGGAAGCGAGGAATTTATTTTTTAATAATAATGATCAATGGAGTCAAATATGAACCCCTTGTAATGCTGTGGCATCTTAGACTACCACCATGGCTGCAATATAATTAACTGAGTATCTTCTGTCATGGGCTGCCTGTACGTTTTAGCAAATGTGTCTATTTGAGATTCATGCTTCTTGGGCAACATTTTCTTGACTACCAACTTGTTACACAGGTGTATTCTGTAATTCTGTGTGTCTAGTTCCAATATGGGTAACCTTCCAAAAATTATATAATTTGGTGAGAGCCCTGTGCAAAGCCATATTTTCATCACCGCAACAAACCATTTTGGATACAGACTTCCTATTTGCAGGGACTTACAATGACAAATTGTGTCTGATGCCAAAACTAAAAAAGAAAGATACCATTTCCTGGTCGGGTGACCTTATAAAAAATCTAATTCTATCTGACAAGCCGGATCATTTGGGTCTCTGTCTGTATACATCGGCCTTGAAAACAACGCAGCAGAAATATTGTGGGCCGCTGGACTAGGGACCAACCTGTACGCTTTATATCAGGTCATGTAAACCAAAGTCACAGAAAATGATGTGTGTGTTAAATGCCTTACCTACAGGAAGTGAGTGTTATTTTGTGGATTGAACTGCAACAGGTTAAGTTTAACACACTTCATGAATAAAGAGCAAGCAATACAGAAAGGTATATTTACTAATTCTGGAGATGCAGTGTAGCAGTCTTCTCTTCCTCTGATCTAACATCAGACTAGCTGTGCTATATTTATACCCAACTTGTTCACATTTGCCTATTTTCATATTCCACATCTCCTGTTCACCTTCACATTATTGCAAAACAAGCCTCCAGCATGCACTCAAGTGCACACACCCTGTTATAAGACATTTTAGTAGCACTTTATTTTGAGTGTCATAAACAAGTATTTAATTAATATGCAAAATAACCATTTGCTGAAGTTTAGTTACATGTTAATAGATCTATGCCATGCATGTGTGTATCTATCATTAGCTTGCCGTTTGATCTACTGTATTTATTCCCACTATATCAGGCTGATGACGCTGAATTGTTTTCTGAAGTGTTTTAGTAGGTTTATGTTCTGTTGTATAGCCTTTAAGAAGAGAATGGTTGCCTTGACGTGTTCAGTAGTTTAAGCTATGCAGGCTAACATGCTTTTTAATTGCCTCTCCACATTATAAAGATGCTGTTAGAGAGGTGTCCATTGTAATTCAAAGATCCTTTTGCCATTCCTATTCCATATTTAATGTTTAGATCCTATTGATAATAAAAAACACGCTTCTGTAACATTATAAAAGCACAAACATTGAGTGTGGTGTGTATCAGCATCCCATTAGTCAGCTTTTAAATGACGTGTGTGCCTAAACCTTATCAAGTAGGAGGACTTCACACTCATTACCATGAATGGCTGCGGCAAGCCTTGACCTAACATGGAAGGTGAATGTGTCTGGATAATTTTGAGTTTGATAAAAAAAAAAAAAAAAAAAAAGCTCCCTCAAATAATATCTGTGTTAAGGAGTGTGTCAGCAGATACTCGTGCACTGCGGATAGCTGTGTGAGTGCCGAGGGATATTGTACTGATATATAACAACACAGCAAACATGATTTTTCTTTTTTCTTTTTTTTTTAACTTGAGTCTATGTTCATCTCTTCAGTACTTTCAACATTGGTTTGGTGTCATCGAGTCAAAGCCAACATGTTCTAGTAACAGTAATAATGTTTAAAAAGTGATCATCTCCTTTTTATCTGCAACTGTGGAGGTCTATAAGTGATGACTCATAATGCTTGTTGAGAGATGTTGACTGATGGCAGTGTAGTCCATTCACTGTACCGACCTGTGCAATTCAAGCTTCAGCGGTGTGCCTCAAAAAAGCTTCAAGTGACCGTCCAACTACAGTTCAATGAATCTCCATGCATTTACAATCTGCTTCACATGTGCTTGCTGTGATGTGGACACATGGGTAGATGGGTGCCTACAACAGTCAATGTGACTGATACCTGTCTTGTCAGTTAACATTGCGAAAACAACATTTGTATCAGATCAGAATAAATTCCATGCATGGACTCCAGTTCCCATGAGGGCTTAGAGAGGAGACCCCAGAAGTGGAGATCTCTCTAACGCTCATTGGAATTGGAGATCATGTGTAGTATTTCCCTTTCAAGTACAAAATTTAACCATTACTGAATGGGTATTTACCTCCTAAAGACCTGAAACTTGAATAAAATATATCAAAGCTGCTCGCAGAGCCTGTGACACAGTCATGGTGCTCCCTCCCACGAGGGTATGAAGGACTGCACGCACAGATCTTAGCGTCATTTTTTCTTTCAAGACTGACCTGACAGCCTATCAGATAAGTACTTGTTGTTTTTAATTTATTACGCATATACTGTGCACTACAGCCCGTTGTTTGTTATGTCCTGCAGCGACCTTGTGCCCTGTGTGAAGTCAGCAGCTTGAGTCACTCAGGGATCAAGCAACATAAGACAGCTTTGGCCAAAATTACGAGATGGTTTCTATAATAAAGTAATTGTGGAATCTGTGGAATTGCAGCTCCATACACTCTGTCCAGTGCGGGCCCTAGTGTATTATGTTGACAGGATGAAAAGTTGGAGGCAGTCTGAACAATTTTTTGTCTGCTATGGGGCGAAGTCCCTGTCTAAACGGAGGCTGTACAAGTGGATAGCAGATACAGTCAGGACTGCCTACATATATAACAGTATATATATAGGGCTTCTGTTTTTCGGGTTTTATTAATTGTATTTTTTGGTGCTTATTTTTAGCTATTTTTGAGTTTTATATAAATCGTTTTTTTTTTTTGGAGTTTTTGTTTTTGATATACTGTATGAAATTTGTGTTTTCGGTTACTTTCCAACATGCTTGAGTATTTTTTTTGTCAAAATATGTATAGTAATTCGACAGTACTTGCACACTTAAGTTGTACCTTCTTTCCTTTGATGTCTTCAACAATGAAATCCCTGTGGTCACGGGCACATTCTTCTGGGATTTTTGTGTGTAGGCATGTTTGTACATTTCACCACAATTCTGTTTTAAATCTTCCGTATCTTAACTGTAATACAGCTTTAAATCCTGCTAGCAAGCCTCCATCCTGATTGTAATCTCGTTTTAAATTTCTCAAGCGGAGTCTCCAATTCCGCTTGAGAAATTATATATATATATATATATATATATATATATATATATAATTTTCATATATCTTTTTCATAGATCCCTTCTTCAATTTCAGTATCTCCTATATGATATTTATGCACATTTTTATTGCCTGCGTGCAGTACTTCACACTTTTCTGATGAAGACAAACTGTCGAAATGCGTTAACATTGTAGCTTGCTGACTTTTGTAATATGAAAATAAAAATACTTTTATCTACAAATCGAGTGCAGATCTGGATCAATCTAAGGGAGTTGCTGTTTCCTCTTTCTGTGGTTTTCTACAGTTAGATATATTTAAATATTTACACCGGAAAACACCTGAAAAACTGAAAATTTTTAATCAATTCACGTTGACTTTACCCTTTTTCTATTAAAAGATAAAACCTACTACAAAAATAATAAATAAATGTTATATATATATATATATATATATATATATATATATATATATATATATATATATATATATATATATAGTATATCTAACTGTAGAAAACCACAGAAAGAGGAAACAGCAACTCCCTTAGATTGATCCAGATCTGCACTCGATTTGTAGATAAAAGTATTTTTATTTTCATATTACAAAAGTCAGCAAGCTACAATGTTTACGCGTTTCGACAGTTTGTCTTCATCAGAAAAGTGTAAAGTACTGCACGCAGGCAATAAAAATGTGCATTATAAATATCATATGGGAGATACTGAAATTGAAGAAGGGAACTATGAAAAAGACCTAGGATTTTATGTTGACTCAGAAATGTCTTCATCTAGACAATGTGGGGAAGCTATAAAAAAGGCCAACAAGATGCTCGGATATATTGTGAGAAGTGTTGAATTTAAATCAAGGGAAGTAATGTTAAAACTTTACAATGCATTAGTAAGACATCACCTAGAATATTGTGTTCAGTTCTGGTCACCTCATTACAATACCCAACCCATCATTCTGCATTGTTATTAAATACCCAACCCATCATTCTGCATTGTTATTAAATACCCAACCCATCATTATTTATTTATTTATTTATTTCTTAGCAGACGCCCTTATCCAGGGCGACTTACAATTGTTACAAGATATCACATTATTTTTACATACAATTACCCATTTTTACAGTTCGGTTTTTACTGGAGCAATCTAGGTAAAGTACCTTGCTCAAAACATCAGACAACACACAGCACAGTCAAAACATGAGACAACACACAGCAGTCAAAACACGAGACAACACACAGCACAGTCAAAACATGAGACAACACACAGCAGTCAAAACACGAGACAACACACAGCACAGTCAAAACATGAGACAACACACAGCACAGTCAAAACATGAGACAACACACAGCACAGTCAAAACATGAGACAACACACAGCACAGTCAAAACATGAGACAACACACAGCACAGTCAAAACATGAGACAACACACAGCACAGTCAAAACATGAGACAACACACAGCACAGTCAAAACATGAGACAACACACAGCACAGTCAAAACATGAGACAACACACAGCAGCCAAAACACGAGACAACACACAGCACAGTCATAACATGAGACAACACACAGCAGTCAAAACACGAGACAACACACAGCACAGTCATAACATGAGACAACACACAGCACAGTCAAAACATGAGACAACACACAGCACAGTCAAAACATGAGACAACACACAGCAGTCAAAACACGAGACAACACACAGCACAGTCAAAACATGAGACAACACACAGCACAGTCAAAACATGAGACAACACACAGCACAGTCAAAACATGAGACAACACACAGCAGCCAAAACACGAGACAACACACAGCACAGTCATAACATGAGACAACACACAGCAGTCAAAACACGAGACAACACACAGCACAGTCATAACATGAGACAACACACAGCACAGTCAAAACATGAGACAACACACAGCACAGTCAAAACATGAGACAACACACAGCAGTCAAAACACGAGACAACACACAGCACAGTCAAAACATGAGACAACACACAGCACAGTCAAAACATGAGACAACACACAGCACAGTCAAAACATGAGACAACACACAGCACAGTCAAAACATGAGACAACACACAGCAGTCAAAACACGAGACAACACACAGCACAGTCATAACATGAGACAACACACAGCAGTCAAAACACGAGACAACACACAGCACAGTCATAACATGAGACAACACACAGCACAGTCAAAACATGAGACAACACACAGCACAGTCAAAACATGAGACAACACACAGCAGTCAAAACACGAGACAACACACAGCACAGTCAAAACATGAGACAACACACAGCAGTCAAAACACGAGACAACACACAGCACAGTCAAAACATGAGACAACACACAGCAGTCAAAACAGTCACAGTCACAGTAAAAACATGAGACAACGTCCAGCACAGTCATAACATGAGACAACACACTGCACAGTCACAGTCAAAACATGAGACATGTCCAGCAGTCAAAACATGAGACAATGTCCAGCACAGTCAAAACATGAGACAACGTCCAGCAGTCTAAACATGAGACAACGTCCAGCACAGTCAGTCAAAACATGAGACAACGCCCAGCACAGTCAGTCAAAACATGAGACAACGCCCAGCAGTCACATTTAAAACATGAGACAACACACAGCACAGTCACATTCAAAACATGAGACAACACACAGCACAGTCAAAACACGAGACAACACACAGCACAGTCAAAACACAAGACAACACACAGCACAGTCACAGTTAAAACATGAGACAACGCACAGCACAGTCACTGTCAAAACATGATACAACATCCAGCACAGTCATAGTCAAAACATGAGACAACGTCCAGCACAATCAAAACATGAGACATGTCCAGCACAGTGAAAACATGAGACAACGTCCAGCACAGTCAAAACATGAGACAACGTCCAGCACAGTCAAAACATGAGACAACACACAGCACAGTCAGTCAAAACATGAGACAACACACAACACAGTCAAATTCAAAACATGAGACAACACCCAGCACAATCACAGTCAAAACATGAGACAACATCCAGCACAGTCAAAACATGAGACATGTCCAGGACAGTCAAAACATGAGACAACGACCAGCACAGTTAAAATATGAGACAATATCCAGCAGTCACACTCAGAACATGAGACAACGCACAGCACAGTCACATTCAAAACATGAGACAACACACAGCACAGTCACATTCAAAACATGAGACAACGCACAGAACAGCACAGTCAAAAAATGACTAGTAACATAGAACTTCCGAAGTGCAAAACTCCTGGAAAACCTTAGCACATACATAACATATGTTTTAATATCCCCAGAATCTAATATAACAAAAGGAGCCAGTATCTCTGCTTGGCAACTACTCAAGCGTTACAGTACAAGCAGGTCTTTTCTACTCAAGCGTTACAGTACAAGCAGGTCTTTTCTACTCAAGCGTTACAGTACAAGCAGGTCTTTTCTACTCAAGCGTTACAGTACAAGCAGGTCTTTTTTACTCAAGCGTTACAGTACAAGCAGGTCTTTTCTACTCAAGCGTTACAGTACAAGCAGGTCTTTTTTACTCAAGCGTTACAGTACAAGCAGGTCTTTTCTACTCAAGCGTTACAGTACAAGCAGGTATTTTCTACTCAAGCATTACAGTACAAGCAGGTCTTTTCTACTCAAGCGTTACAGTACAAGCAGGTCTTTTTTACTCAAGCGTTACAGTACAAGCAGGTCTTTTCTACTCAAGCGTTACAGTACAAGCAGGTCTTTTTTACTCAAGCGTTACAGTACAAGCAGGTATTTTCTACTCAAGCATTACAGTACAAGCAGGTCTTTTCTACTCAAGCGTTACTGTACAAGCAGGCCTTTTCTATTCAAGTGATACAGATACAATTCATGTCTAGATTTGGTATGAAGCAAGGATACACAATTTACAGGTAATAGAACCACTAGGAATAAGTGACCATAATATGATAACGTTTGTGGCAAATAAATCAAGGGCAGTACACAAATCAAAGACGATGGTATACAATTTCAGGACAGCAGATTACAAAGGAATGCAACAGGAGCTTCTAAACACAGACTGGGAAAGAATACTAATAGATAATGAGCTGAAAACAATTGGATTACATTTAGGGATATAATGTTAGAAATGCAGGATACATTTATCCCAAAAATGAGAAAAGATAAACTTAATAAAAATAAACCACGATGGGTAAATAGATCCATTAAGCTGGGTATTAAATAATAATAATAACAAAAAATTATACCTTTCTATTAAATCAAAGATAGCAGCCTCATAAATAGAATACAGAGAGGCCTGTAGAGACCTTAAAATGCAGACTAGGAGAGCAAAAAGGGAATTAGAGAGACAAGTAGTGGCAGATAGTAAACGTAATCCAAAAGGGTTTTTTCAATATGTTAATGCTAAAAGGAAACTGAGAGGAAGTCAGTAGTTTACGTGACAGCAGTGGTAATTTAGTGACTAAAGACAACCAAATCACAGATGTACTTAATCAATACTTTATACAAGTATTTACAAAAGAGGATTTATACAATATACCAAAGTTAACAGAATGTACACAAACATCATTACCAGAGTTTATTATAAAAGAGAATGAAGTACTAAGGGAGCTCGCAGTACTTAAAATAAACAAATCCCCAGGGCCTGATGGAATCTGTCCTGGCATCCTCAGGGAAACTAGAGAACAGATTTTTAAACCAATATGTTAAATATTCAATATATTTAACATATTGGTTATATTTCACCCTGGGAACTACAGACCTATAAGTTTTACATCAATCATGTAAAATCATGGAAACTATAATAAGGACCAAAATGGAGGAATATTTATATAGTAACAACATGGCTTTAGGAAGAGTAGATCCTGTTTAACTAATTTACTAGATTTCTTTCAGGAGGTGACTCCTAGAGTGGACAAGGACATCATCTACTGAGATTTTCAAAAAGCATTTGACAAAGTACAGCACGAAAGACTAAAGGCCCTTACAAACCAGACGTGACGTGAAGAGTGACACGACAAAGCGATGCGAGAAAACCTATGCTTTTCAATAGAGCCCTTCACACCAAAGAGCGACACGACAAGCGACGTTGCCGCGACACAAATTCCAACGCGAGCGAGGAAAACAAAATAGAACCTGGTCCTATTTTTGCTAATTCATCGAGCGACAACTACACAGCTGAGCAATCAGAGAACAGCTTCATGTGATGTGGTTTGAAATCAAGCCTGTTTCACTTTGTGACGGGTGCCCACCCCTTGTGTGTATTTTATAATTTATGTAGGTATTCATTTGTTATTATCATTATTATATAAATATATTGTGTTTATGTGCGGACGTACAGTAGATGACGGCGAAAAGCCGTGCGTTTGTGTTTTGTTTATTTATTTAAAAACCTTGTGCAGAAGGTGACCATCTCCCGAGTTAATTCATTGATTAATTGTTGCTAATCGGGAGATGGTCACCTGTATAAAAACCTGCAGCTTTCTGCGCTCCAGGAGAGAGTGTCATAGGCGAGATGTGAGTCTAAATTAATAGAGAAACAATTGCTATTTCTAAAATATACTTGTTTAGAATTATTAGTGTTTGTTTTACTTTGGCCAGAGTGCTCTTTGCTTTGTGTTGTGTGTTCTTTTGTTTATACTGTTTATTTTGTTAATGTGGCAATGTGCCCCGCCCGTGTGTATTTTTGTGTTTTATGTTGTATGTTGCATGTGTTAATGTTGGTGTATAGATATGGCTGCACGGGATATAAATGGGTGTGTGCAGCACGAGTTATTTAAAATGTTTAATTGTATTTAGGCACGGGGATTGTACTTCACGTGCATTTAAAGTATTTAATAATATGTGAGGACGGGGTTGCACAGAATTAGTTCACATGCTGGGATTCAAGTGAATAATTAATTCATAATTGAATCCCGGCACAATAGTATATATAGATGCACGTTTCACTCACTCAGGGTTGTGTTTTCGGTGAGTGGAGAACGGGTGTGGAGAAAGAGTAAATAAAAGTAAAAGAAAGTAAATAGAAGTTATTTGTACTCACCGTGTTTGTTTGTCTGTTAGTCGACCGTTTGTTTAAGTGTTAGTCCGTTTTGTTAGTCTGTTTATTTTGGCCGCAAGTGCCGTGTCCTGTTTTCTGTTTCAAACTTTTATTTTACAATAAACATACTGAGTGCCGCAGCGACTCAGTTTTCATCCCGAGTACTGCTTGTTTGTGTGTGTTTCTTTCTGGCCTGACATAACCCCTGCAGGTAGCCTGTCACAGGTAATTATTAAATACGAGCACAGCAGAGCCGTTTTGCCTGTACAACCATTGTTATTGTTTCATTTCCTGGTCTGACAGCACCACCCACACGCACCACTCAAAGCAAATTGTCACATTTTGTTGAATTACAAATAATTTATGCACAGTTTTTCAAACTAACTTTTTTTTATTCAAAGCTGTAGTGGTTAAACTGAACACTGTTATATGAGGAGGTGGTTAAATGTCAGCAAAACTTACAAAGAAAATTTACAAAATGAAATTTACTGGTTGCATAAGTATACAGCCCCTTAAGTCAGTACTTGGCAGAAGCACATTTTGCAGCAATTACTGCTGTGAGTCTTTTCGGATAGGTCTCTACTAGCTTTGCACAGTAGGATGGTGACATTTTTGCCCATTCTTCACGGCAAGATTGCTCCAGTTCTGATAAGTTTGTAGGGGATCGTCGATGGACTGCAATCTTCAAGTCTCGCCATAAATTTTCGTTTGGATTCAAGTCAGGACTTTGACTGGGCCACTAAAGAACATTAATTCTCTTTTTGTTTAACCACTCCAGTGTGGCTTTGGCTTTGTGCTTCGGGTCATTGTCCTGCTGAAATGTGAATTTCCTCCCCAGTTTCAGAGCCTTGGCTGACTCAAACAGGTTTTCCTCAAGGATTCGCCTGTACTTTGCACCATCCATTCTACCCTCTATCCTGACAAGCTTCCCAGCCCCTGCTGAATAGAAGCATCCCCATAACATTATGCTGCCACCACCATGCTTGACAATTGGGATGGTTTTTGGTTGGGTGATGTGGGGCTTGCGCCAGATGTAACCCTTGGAATTTAGACCAAAAAGTTCAATTTTGCTTTTCTATTTCTGTATTTTCTTCTTAAATGTACTCTACCAGTATATATATGTGTGGTATTTCTGTATTTTTTTCCTTAAAGGTACTCTAGCAGGTATATATGTGTGGTTTTCGTGTTGTTTGAATCTTGGTGTGGTGTTAGACGCACAAGGTGAAACCTGCACACAGGATAAGAGGTGCTGGAATTTTGGCAAAGACTGCACTATGATTGGTTGTTTTATCATATGTTACAAATGTCAATAAGATATTTACAAACTTGTTTAAAGTTCAGGTTATAAGGCATTCCATTGGAGGGGATGACACTCAACTACTTTACCAATGCACATTAAAATAATTGATTTAAGATAAGTAGTGTATCTGCAAATGAGTCAGTTCACAGAAAACACACATTTACATGAATTATTCCATTTAATTGTGCTAATTATAACCAATTTACATAGTCAAACAATGTTAATTGAATAAAAGACCAACTTTGAACTTCAGAAAAGGTGGATAGTGTTTTAGAACAACCATTTAAGAAAAGTGTGTGATTAATGTTCTAATGTGGTGTCATTAGTGTTTTAATTGGCTTAATCGGATTCACATATTAGGATATAGGCAAAGACAACACAATCCAGCTGCCAAATACATTTACACTAATATCTGGACAATTATTGGATGCTCAATTCCATTTGCAAGCAAGCTGTAATAAAATAATAACCCATTAAAAGCTTATACGCAGTGCAGGCACATTTGAAAACCTGAAAGCCTTTCTCTTTACAGTATGGCAAGATGAATGAAGTGATCGGATTGCTGTAATGGACATAAGATGATCATATACGGTAACTGAGGATCAAACACAAACGTGTACCAGGTAATGTATGCAGTTCATATTTTTCTTAGGGTTACCAACTTCAATATCTTTGTTTGCAAATGGTTTGCGTTCAGACACTGTAAAAGAACATACAAAAACATATAAAAATAAAATAATATATATATATATATATATATATATATATATATATATATATATATAAATAACCATTGATAATCCTATTTACAGTTTGGAGATGACAAGGAGACCATATGATTGATAAGGTCTTCTCGAAACAACAACAACATACATAAATGAAAGAAATGTTGGGACTGAGTGCAACACAGAGCTGGACATCCGGTCACCGTGGTCTTCCAGGTTGGAGCTGTTACTACAGGACCCTTACATTTCAGACTCTATTAGGGTGCACTCACTGCGATATCTTTTAGTACTTACTTGCTGTTTGATTTACACCCTATTATTGTCATCTGTCATCATGAAAGCCATCTGATAAATATTGCAATTTATTCCAAATGGGTGGTTTTTTAAGAAGACGGCAATTTTAAAAACAGCTGGGTGTTACTTAGAATAAAATGAAATGTAACGATATCATTTCTCAAAATGCTAAGGGTGTGCAAGTGAATTCGGATGCAGCTGGCAAGAAGGTAATTGTTTCCTGAATGTTCGTATTAAACACAGTCTTGCCTCAGTAATATTTCAGTCCTTAAAGGAAACAGAAAAAAAATGAACCTCTCGTCAATATCTCAATCTCCCAGACAATTTAAATGCATTTGGTGAAATCAGCTGAAAACTATGTAAACCTCCACTTTCAATAATTGTGGCGATATAGTTGTGTGTTTCTTTTACACCATTGTACTTTTCATCCAAAACAGACATGAATTGTGTTGACGCATAACAGGTGCATTTTAATTTTGCATGAGAGTAGCTGATATTATTTTACTTTTTATTTCAGGATAAATCCATAAAATTTGCCCATTCTGACAATCACCTGCATTCTGATAGTGAGAACATTCATTAAAACGACAAACTGGTTTTAACACAATGGATTGATCACCTCAATGTGTTGAACTGAGTTAACAAATAACCCTTTGCTCTGCACAGTATCAAACGTAATCACTCCACCCAGTTCATGTATCTCTCTATCGCTATGGGTAACCTCGTCTATTATTATTATTTATTATTATTATTATTATTATTATTATTATTAATTTATTTCTTAGCAGATGCTGTTATCCAGGGCGACTTAACAGTGTCAGTGATAGATAACAGACTCATGGCTGTAATTGCTGCAAAAGGTGCCTCTACCAAATATTGACTCAAGGGGGTGAATACTTATGCAATCAATTATTTTCTGTTTTATATTTGTAATTAATTTAGAACAATTTGTAGATTTTATTTTTCACTTTGACATTATAACAAGACAAATACACACACACAAACCATTTCAAATGATTATGACCATGATTTATTATGAAACAACTATCAAACAAAATGGTTAATTATTATTGCGTATTATTAGATGAAGGCCTATTAGAAGAAGCATTAAACATAATACTTATGGTAATGCAACAAACAATGACAAAAACAGAACTGGAACTCTGAACTTTTCACCCTACTCTTAAACTATGCAGCTTCTCATTCTTCTTCAAGGATGTAAACAGCAGCCCTTATGCTGATTTCTCCTGTCTCGTTGTCTTTATTTGACACTACAAACACATAGCAGAACAAACAATTGGATTACTTGTGAGTACTATGCGCTAATGCAATTATAATAACACACGAACAGTATATGTTAACTGAAAGAGTTTAATAGAGCAATGCTGAAACTAATTACACGTTTTTTAAAAAAAAAAAAAAGAATGACAGGCTAGGCCCAGGGGCTGTGGGACGGCTCAATCACCCCTGCCTTCATTTCCAGGATCTTCTTCACTGCCTCCTCCCGACGAGCTAGCGGCAGCCAGCGTGGTGGCTGGCGAACGGGACGCGGTTCACCGGTATCAATACGGTGCTTGCACCAAGGCTTGTGCGGCCGTTGTTGTTCGGGTCCAGGCAGAAAGTATCACAGTACTTCTGAACAAGCTGGTATAGCGCCTCACGTTGGTCTGGCGCAAGATGGGCACTTCCTCTTTAGTACATCTTCATCAGGGCCTCTGGCAGTGGCCCCCCTCTCTCTAGATCCATCCTCCATATAATGCAGGCATTCTCCCTTTTGCTGTTGCGCATCAGCCCGACATAAAACTGGCTGTCCTGCACTCCCTAATGTCAGCTTGCCTGTGGTCATGTCCAGCTGACTGTTGTTGGTTAGGGGAGGATGAGCTTGTCGTGGATTGCCGCAACCCATGTCCTCTTGTTGTGCCGTCACTTCTCCCCACCTGGATTTGAAGCACTGCCTTCCCTTCCACTGGGGCCTGGCTTGCCAGTGGCTGTCCTCAGCTGACCTTGCACTGGTCTCAGCCTCTCTCTCCAGTGACCCCCTGTGCACTTCAGGACATCAGGATGGACAATAGTGACAGAGGAACCAGTGTTGATAAGCCCTTTGCAGTAGATGCCCTCTATCCTGCAGCCCACATACACGTGGTAGTGCCCCGCTAGCCGAACCAGGATGGGCTTCTGTGTGGTCTGCTGCTGTGCTGGCACCTTGACTGGGTTCCCTGCTCTGCTGTTTCCCTTCTCATTGTGCTGTAATGGATCTGTCCCCCTGCGGGACTTTGGCTGTCATTCGCTGCGGTTTGGTTTTCTTTTCTATCTCTGGGGGCCCATTGATATTCACAAACCACGGTCTGCCCTCTAGCCTGGTCCTTTTGAGCTTCCCCACGGCGCACCTTGGAGAACGCTTCATCGGGCAGTTGTGGCTGAGATGCCCAAGCCTCCTACATGTCCAGCAGGGGAATGGCGCGCGTGGGTGGGGGACCACGAAATCGCTGTTCATCCCTCAAGGCTTCAACAATACTGGCCATGTTGGCAAACAGTCTGACTCATCCATGCAAGGGCTTCTAGCATCTTGGCCACAGCTGCTAGAAATGACATTTTCTTCAGGGTTAAGCTTGGGTGCCATAGGCTCAGGGCCAGCAAAAGGATTTCATAGTATTATACATACCCCATCAACGTAGAGCCGAAGCAGTACCTCCAAAAAAATAGTGGCTGCTACGGCCAAATCGCAGCCTTTGACATCTCTGCATTATGATTGAGAGGTGATAATCATAAAAACTGAAAATGTATATAGAGAGAGATAAGTTAAACACATGCCATTCCGGATCCGGGTTAGATTAGAAAATAATTATGTTTGAAAAACGTATTGTATTAGTTTGTGATGAAAACTTCGACCTTCTTATGTCTTCTATTATGTGTCTAGGGGGGTCGACAAGTGGGAAGACACCCATTTCATCTAGAATTGATCATTGTAATGCAATAACATGTGGTATCCCGCTTGCAGCTTGTTCAGAATACCGCCGCTAGAATTCTGACTAAGACCAGGAAAAGTGAACATATTACCCCTGTTTTGGCCTCTTTACACTGGCTCCCTGTGCAGTATAGGATCGATTTAAAGATTTTGCTGTTAACTTACAAGGCCCTGAATGGATTAGCACCTAGTTATTTGCAGGAGTTACTGACCCCGTATCTTCCAAACCACACTCTGAGATCACAGGATGCAGGGCTGCTGGTTATTCCTAGGGTCAACAAAAGCAACACGGGAGGGAAGGGGCTTTTTCTTGTTGAGCTCCAAAATGACGGAATGCTCTGCCTTCGTTTGTCAGGGAAGCTGGGACTAGGGCTGCCACCTGGCCCCATAATTCCGGAACACTGTGAGACAGAACAGGATTTTGAAGTTGCCTTTAAACGTGAATTAACCGCTAAACCTTTGCTAAATTGATTCTGTTGATTAATTATCTCAAGGCAGCATGACAATACAATAATAGCTTTTAACAAATTAAATAAATAAATAAGTACCATCATCAATATTTATTTATTTATTTTATTAATAGTTTTAAAATATATATATTTTTAAAGTTTCTTTATAGTTTCTAATAGTATATGGCCTTCTCCCGCTCAAATCATTAATACTGACTAGCTGTTCACTATTCCTGACACCAGACAGCGTGAACACCTGATCAGTGTTATTATTTAATTGGGAGAGTCAGTGTAAATTAGGGCTACAGATTACTAATCAACAGGATATAAATAACAACTTTTTAAATATTGATAACTGAAATATTTAATTTTACAAAATAAAAAAAGTATCTTGCATGTTTATTCAAGATGCTTTTTATATTTTGTAAGATTTGTATTAATCGGTATAAATTAAACAACTGTTTAGTGCTCAATTCAACAATGTTTATTT
>NW_026708464.1:0-53763 GCF_902713425.1 Acipenser ruthenus | reverse complement strand
ACAGCTGCTGTATTTTCCCTAGTGGATGGAGCTTACAGTAACTTGAATGTAAAACCATTATGTTATTGAATGTTTTGGGGGTTCGCTATTACCCTTTTCATACTACCTAAATAATGCATGATTGCCATTCACTTCATTTGTTTTCATCCATAGCTATAATACTCAATGGTGCTGAATTTAGAAATATTTAAAGAAAGTTAATACAGTCATTCTTTTTCACCATGCACATTATAGTGTGAATATGTATCTATAGTTCACGTGCTAAAAGAAAATGTCAAGAATTAAAACCTTAAATGGTATGATTTGTTGAATCGTTAATTATTTACTCTGTGAATATTTCTGCAACCTGAACCTTGTTCTAAATGGATTAATCGAACCAAGTAAAGCAGTTAATGATATAATTAAACATAATAAACCTGGGATAGCCAACTCAAGCTGTTGATCAATAAAATAAATCTCCTTGGGACAATTATAAGTTGGGGTATTTGGTTGATATAATACTTTTGAAGTAAAAATAGCATAGTGATTATAAAAAACGCATCCTAGCAAGACCACAGTCTTATATACCTGTGAGCACTGGTTCAAACCTGGGCTGGGAATTGCAGTACCCGCATATACCAATAGTTTACTTTTTTGCTGGAGGTTGTCAACAGAGCTCAGAGAAAGGTTTAAGCACACACATGCATGTACTGTAAGTAAGTATGTGTGCCAACGACAGTTAGACAGTAAAGCATTGTGAATCTTTTATCACCCTCTTCCATTCCACACAGCTGATTGTTTTCTGTGAAAAAGGACGCGCTAGAATGTTTGTGACTGCAGTGTGTTGAGCTTGTCCTCTATATGCAGCTAGTCACAAGGAAGCAGAGTTTTATATGCATGTTCTGGCAAATCCTGGATAAAATAATCCTAATTATCCTTTGCTTTGGATGAACTTCCCCTACACGAGGTCTCACACACTTTGGAGCGCCAGCGTCTGGGACATGTGGAGTCTGTCTGTCCATCCATGTTTCACACTTATATTTTAACACATATCTAGAGAAGCCCTTATCCAATCGTAATGACATTTTTGTAGTTATTACACAGTGCCTGTCTGTATGTCACACTAACATTTGTACACATTTATACAGTGGCTGTGGATCATGTTCTACTTATTCGGGATTATTATTTATCTATTAATTAATTAATTAATTAATTAATTAATTAATTAATTAATTAATTAATTAGCAGGCACCCTTATCCAGGGTGACTTAGTTACAAAATATCACATTACCGATAAGAGCAGTTATAAAATACAAGTCAGCAGTAAGTAAGAGCAAAATCAAATAAGAGAAAATTAGTACAGAAAATAATTACGTTTGAGAGCGAATTTGACTAAGAGCAGTTCAACTTATAGTAAAAATATTTGCTTACAAGACTAAATTCCATTAAGAGAAAGTAGTAAGTACAATAAATGGATAAGAGCAATTACAGAAAACGTGAATACGGTTACCTTTGGGAGTAAAATCAAGTGCAAGAAAACATGATTATAATACTGATCATGTTGTAGTCTTGTTATTTTAGTATTGCTTAAAATATAAAGCCACATGGGTCAGATGAATCAGTTGCTATGAAAATAACTGAGCATAATTCATGTAGTGAATTTTATTTCTCACACTGTTGCCTTGGCTCATCTTCTGCTGCTGGTTACATCGTCTTCTGATAGACTTGTGTATCATGAAACCGCTTGACAATACAAGCAGGAAGCTGTGAATCTGATATCGACCCCCCACTCAGCATCTGTAAGGTGTTTGTTTTGGTTGGTTGGCTGAGGCGGAGCAGAGGTCTAATTCACTAATCTTTCACCCCTGGAGGACACAGTTGAAATGAGTTTGCAGGTTTCAGTAAGGGCCCCATTGGACACATCAGAAAAATATACTTTTTAAAAGAAGAAAAAATAAAGATATGTCTCTGACAATCCGCTGTTGCATTTAATGATCAGTGACTTAAAAACCTACATTTTTAAAAGTTTATTAAAAAAGTAGTGTTGTCTTAGAAGCTAATATTACAGCATTACTTAGTTGGAATTTGTAGTGTCAACGGTGAGCTCTTAATTTGCTAGTCCAGCCTAATTGAATGCCAGATTTATTGAGTGAGTTTGTTCTCCTGACATCTCTTACTGTATGTTCTAGTTTATCTTCTCATGTGCTTAGTTCTGTACTGAGGCTCTTGCACTGACTGTGTTCCTCATATTTGTTCTTGCAGTTGGCAGCAGTCCAAAACCTCCTTTACCAGAACATAAACCGGCCACCCCAAACTCCTGGATAGCTCAGAGTGCCGGCCGCAGAGATGCTTCGGGGATAAATCGAGGAAGTCCAACCTGCAGGATTGCATGCCAGACATCCAGCCCCAAGCCTCTAGGTTGGTATTGTCATCCAGTCTGAATGTGTGAAGAACTGTATGCAGGGTGCAGTCTTCACTGTTGAAAATAATACATCCACGACACTCTTGCAAGTAAAATAAAAGCCTCCTTTTGTTTGTAGGTGTTGATCAGCACAGACAAGACGATCTCAATGCATCTTTGCTAATAGGACAACTCTGCAAAAATGACAGTCAGAGAGAATACCCATAACGAAAACAATATGTACTCCGCAGCATGACAGAGTATTGACCCGCTCACTAGCTCTCCTCAATCATTACCCACAACCAGACAAAATAATCTGATTACCCACAAAAATAATCTATCCGCTACTTGGGTAGAGATATGCAAATGAGCTTAATATCAATTATGAACAGTTAAAGAGGTAGGCTATGTATTAAACAGATTCATTCAAAGGGAATTAACCTGAACACCTTAAAAGATCAACTCATTACAAGTATGAAATATCTCACTTGTAGTATCTAAACAACATTCTTCTTGGTGTTTCAATCCTTTTCTGGTCCAGTCATTGCAGTACAGGGGCTTCCCATTTTTATAACACTGTAGTCAACAGCCATAGTTACAAGACCGTGCTGTTTGTGTGCTGCCTTATAATGAGGATGAGAGTGCTACTGGAATGGCATTATGAGGCAAGTGGGAGCCAAACAATGTTGCCTTATAACCAATTATGCAATATAAAAGTGGCTGCCTTATAAAGGGGAGCATTGTATCTGTTACACCAAGAGGGACACCATAAACCTTCCTCTGGGGTCAGGGTGTTGCAGGGGGTCAGGTTAATGGTTAAACTGTGTTGAGGACTCAGGGTGCACTAAACTTCACCAGAATGTAGAGACATGGACAGAAAAAATCTAAACAGGAAGAATATAGTTAAGATCACAACAACCACAGCAAACAGACTTACACATGCCTCAGAGCGCTGTACACATTGAATACAGAACTACATCAACACAATTAAGAGAAGCAGGTCTAGGGAATTGCAAAGGTCAAGCTATATACATAGTTTTTCAAGTTTGTTTTGAAGGATTGAACAGAATCCGCACTCCACCAAGATCTTGTGACTTCAGGGCACACTAGGGACATGTGGAACAGTAATATTTCATGCCTTATATCAAATTGCTATTTAAATGCCAACATTGATAAATCTGGCACTGATTAAGCAACACCGACACCCACGTGGGCGTTATGCCAAATTATTTTTCTGTGCTAGGTCTGTTTATGTCGAAAGGTTTTTTTAAAAAGCGTAGGCATATAATGTTTAATAAAAATATATATATAGTTAAAACATGAAGTATACACACAAGAGGAATGCGCCTGTCTATTTTGATTTATATATTTGATTTATTTTATTAATATGAAGGCCTGTCTGTAATAGAATGAATAATGTTTTTTTTTGTGGATAGAACAAAATAAAACTTAATTTGTGAAAATAAAATAATTTGATCAGGCTCAACCTGTACGCATTACTGAAACAAAGTAATATACTTGTAATACACCTGCTTCATTATTTAAATTAGTAAACTACATACAGTTGTTCTCCATACAGGCACACCTCCAGGCCATATACTGTGCATACATTAGCAACAAGCCACACAAATAAGAAAATACTTACAGAATGAGCAGACTTCAGAGGAGTTCACTCCTTTCTGCAACTCGGTCTATTACTCCATCAAAATCAAGGCTCATAAGAACGTCTTTTTCTGTTGCCATCAGTATGAAAGACTCCCAAATGCTCCTGGGAAACACTGCTCCTCAGGCGGTTCTTGATGACCTTCAAGGTGGAAAAGTTTCTCTCACAGGCAACTTGCGTGAAAGATAGTTTGTAGGAATTTGTAGGCCAGGCCAATCACATTTATAGGCATCAGTTAAAAGATTGTATCGCCATTTGATAGCAACGAATAGCACAGTTCTACATGCCAAGCACTGCTCCATTTCCATGCCACCACATTCCTTACTCTTCTGGTCTTCCGCAGGTGTTTTTCTTGTCACCCTGACTGTGTATTCTTCTAGTGCTGATGTCTTCAGCTTGTCCCAGTGCGAAGCTATACTCGTTAATTCACACCGCAAATTTTCAACTGTGGCTCTTTCATTAAATTTGAGCAAGCGTTTGCTTAATTCTTCTAGCGGCAGTGTCTGAGGTCCCATGATCTCTTATGTCGGAGAAGTTCCTAGGGTCCAGACAAGCAAGGTCTGCATAGAGTGTCCCGCTGACGAGAAAACAGCGATACATGCTCTTGTGATTGTGTTGAGGATTACCTTGTGGATCCTATAGGTTGTAATAGCGGACTCGCTTGCCATGTTTTTCTTTTTTCGTAACCTTTTTCAGGCAGAGCGTGCCTGTACTTCAAGTTCACAATCTTCCACTTCTTGCAGCTTGTCATTTTCCCACTCTACAAAATGATCTGCAGTTTTCTTAACAACATCAAAATCTCTTTCAAACTTTTTGAGCTCCTCCTGTGTTCCAGACACCATGTGATGAGCTTTTACGTATCCATTCCACTAGTTTGGAGATATTTTGACAACAATGAAGTCAATTCAAATATGCTCAGGAAAATTTATATAAGAACTGTCCTCGTATTTAAGCAGCGATTCTGTATATGCTTTCGCCTTTATGCGCACGTCAGGTTTTGATCTTGGTTTCTCTGGAATCCTTGTCAATGTGAAATAAGGTCAACGTATAGAGTCTGGATTTGAAAATGATCCATATACTTTTTTCGGTGCTGCATCTTTAGACCACCAGCGAGTTTCACCGATCATATCGAGTCTTCGATGGTGAGTGTCCTGACTGACATTTTCCTGTGTACTCATCCGTTGATATGACTCCCAAATAAACACTGCAACGTCATTCACCAAACCAAATAGTGATGCACTTGCAATCACAACCTTTGTAGTATCTGACAGTACTAAATTTAGTACATGTGAATAGTACGATACATGAATTTGGTCTGGGGACTCTGTTGATAGCCACGCAGAGAAGACTTTATATTCCCCTTGCATATTTGCTGCACCATCTCATTTAACTCTTAATGAAAAAAACACCCAAATTAACGGTTCAATTACTTTTTAATTTTTAATTTCTAGGTGCCAGCAGGGAAACAGTACATTAAAGCATCAGAATATGTCACCTACTATATTACAAATGCAAATGGGTGAAGAAAATATGTACAGAGTGCAGTACAGTACTTTCAGTATTGAACGACAGTCATTGCAGTTTATGGTAGCTGGGAAAGGGTCAATTACCTTGAACTTTATTTCAATCTGCTTTATTGTCCTCGTTTGTTTAATTTGGCCGCCAGCAAAATTAGTGCAAGCCAGAAACGTGTAGTTCATTATAGGTTTGAGTTAGGACTTTGGAGTTTACACTAGTGGAGTTCCCGTAGTTAAACCAGGCACAGACCATAATAACAGTGAGTAAGTTAGAGAATCGGAGAGCGATGGAGAATCCGTCATTAAGCAGTACATACCTTATTGTTCCTGTTTCTTGTACTCCTCCAGATAGAGAAAGAAAGATATATAAATAAATGGTGGTTCATTTTGAAGCCGGACCCTCGTTGATCATTTCAACATGTACTATACTGGTAATATTATATTATTGCATAGCCTTTCTAATGTGTCTCCATCTTCTGACACATCTCAGATGCCACAGTTTCTCTTTCCTTCAGTAAGGAGGCTGTGTGGTCCAGTGGTTAAAGAAAAGGGCTTGTAACTAAGAGGTCCCCGGTTCAAATCCCACCTCAGCCACTGACTCATTGTGTGACCCTGAGCAAGTCACTTAACCTCCTTGTGCTCCTTCTTTCGGGTGAGACGCAATTGTAAGTGACTCTGCAGCTGATGCATAGTTCACACACCCTAGTCTCTGTAAGTTGCCTTGGATAAAGGCATCTGCTAAATGAACAAATAATAATAAATAATAATAAACAAAATTACTTTTCTTTTAAAGCTGTATTAACAAATGTTCATGAAGTTTGCTGTGCAGCCATTTTAATATACCCGGTACTGTACCGAGAGTAATATCTGTAGTGGGCAGTGTTGTGCAAATGTGGAAGCATTTGAGATATTGTTTTTACAGGAGAGCACTTATTGTTCCCTTTGATAAAACCATTCATTTTATACCAGACATGCCAAATGTGTCTTTCAGAAAGGACAGTCTGTATTTCACAGCTTTTTTACCCCTCAATACATGCACTGGTGGGACTGCCCTTAGGACTCTGGCCTCCTGTCATTTTGTACATTTTCTTATGATCCTATGTTTCACAGAAACTCTACTCTGTATGTGGCAGAGCCATATATAGAGAGAGTTTGGCCAACCTTTGATCTTTTTGGCCGAACTCTCTCTATATACGGCTCTGGTATGTGTATATCTCTACCACCACCTTGTGTTAAATATTGGTAGTGCACAAATAATCAATAAGGACATTTTGAAGTAGTTTTGTAAAAGGATTGTTTAAGTAAGGGGTGGTTTCAAAATTATACTTCCTTATCCTATGAGCACGAGCAGTAGTGTCACTGGCCCCCTTTTCTTTTCTTTTGGTACTTTTTCTTGGTTTTTTATGCTTCAGTTTGGAATATGCTGGCATTTAAAGGACTTACTCCAATGGCATACATTCAGACCAGGCAATCCACTGTAAAGCAAATGAATGTAAAAAACAAAAGTGGTAATGTGAATAAAGTTAACAAGCAGTGAGAAAATTGATTTTAAACATTTTAAAACATGGATTAGCACCTTAGCATACAAAGTAATAAATATATACCAAATCATTCTATTTTAGTGTAAATGTAATCTTGCAGTAATTTCGAATGTGTTTCTAGACATTTAAGCTGTGTCTTTACAGCATGTAGTCCACCAGTCGCTATTTACTATCTATGCTTACGATTGTAAGTCGCCCTGGATAAGGGTCTGCTAAGAAATAAATAATAATAATAATAATAATACTATCATCCGTTTTCTAATACCAGCAGGAAGTCCTGAATCTTTTTCATGCTCCACTGACAGATCGTGTCTGCTCGCTTCCTCTCTGTTCTTAGACTTACTTAACAGCAAAGACTACGAAACAGGGAGATAATGGCAAAGAGCCCCCTTCATTGTAGAAAACTGACCTTGTGCCTTCTCAAGTTTGAGATCATTTAACTATTAGGAAAACATATATGGTGGCTGACTTTCCACTTTTAATTGAGTCGGTTCTTGAGACTTGTGTGTGTCTGTGTGTGTGTGTGTGTGTATATATCTATCTATCTATCTATCTATCTATCTATCTATCTATCTATCTATCTATCTATCTATCTATATATATATATATATATATATATATATATATATATATATATATATATACAGAGATGCAGAAAAGAAATGCAAACACTCTGATGGAGTTAATCAAATATTGTAAACATAGAGATCAAACAAAATCACAGAAAATGTGAACAAAAATACAGATCAAAGAATCATGATAAGTTTTCAGTATGAAACGTGACACACTGTCAAAATGAAAACATTGCGGGGGCTCCTGAGTGGCGCATCCAGTAAAAGCACTCGCTAGAGTGCAGGACGCGCTCTATAGCCTGGACGTCGCGAGTTCGAGTCCAGGATATTCCACAGCCGACCGTGGACGGGAGCTTCCAGGGGGCTGTGCTCAATTGGCCGAGCAGGCAGCTTGTTTCCTTATGGCCGCCGTTATCTGATGCCAGGGACTATGCATGAGATACGCCCTTTTTTTTTCCGGCTTGTCTCGGCTCCTGTCGCTCCCACTCGGCCATTGAATGGTTTTCTCGGCTTTTTCCAGAGAAAAAACGACTAGAAACCCGTTTTTTGTGACTTTTTGGTGATGTGGGACAGGGTCCGACATTGGACAGCAAAGGGTTAACACAGTCCTGGCAGCATTGATGCATAGACCTGATCAGCCTCTGGATAGACTGCTGTGGGATGTTCCGCCATCTGCAGCCAGTTGGCGAAGGTTTGCCAGTCGCAGTTGTCTCCTGTGGATGACATTGGCGATTTGGCGATCCAACACCCCACTGGTTGGCTTCAACAACGCAACAGTCAACATAACGCTTACCACGACTTTCAAACTCGGAGAAATCTTTGCTTCTACCTCTTATACTGCCAACTGACTAGCAGCTAACTGCTCTTGGCCTCATATACTGTACAGTGAGTCTCGTGACACGTCTCCTGGTTGGCACAACCGTGCCTTGTGAGGTCTGTTTACTAAATAGTTTACAAACAAAAAATTACGATAAAGACCAACATCCTGAATTTAAATAAATATTTACAAAATGTAGTCATCTGAGGTCTTATTAAAATAGTTGTATTTCCTTTCATTGAAAAAAAAAAAAAAAAAAAAAGTTTTTCAGCATTAACACATACATTTGTGTAGGCGTTGCTGCTTGCAGAATGGTATCACATGCACGTATCTTCGTAGGAGAAAAAGGAAGGACCAGAATAATTATCAAACCACACTTATTTACACCTATGACAGTGTCAGTTGTCACAAGGTTCTGTGGATTTTCATTAGCTGCACTAAATCATTTTCTAGGAAGTGAAGATGCTTTGATCAATGGCATGTATTGTTGTTAACTTCTGCACTCACAATAAATTAGAGGTTTAAATAGAGCATAACCAACGAATCCTGTATCTTTCACAAGATGCTCTCTATTTTGCATACGCAGTTTTATCATTCATATTCTAGTGTCAGAAAGACATTTCGGTCATACTGTTAATGAATAACTGGACTCAGTTGGGCTTCGCAAGGGTTCTGTGTTAATCATGCTGACCACTTGTTCACAATAGGTTCTCTCCTGTGCCCATTATACAGAGAAGGTGGTATAGAGAAGGACAACCAGCCTAATCCAGTCTTACTAGAAAACAGCCAGCTAAGGGCAATTCAATTGAATTTACCAAATCCTAAAAGGTAAAGTTAACCCCAGTTTGAACCCGGATTGATTTATTGAAGAAGACAGCAGTGATGATTCATTTACACCGTTTTATAAGAGAACTTAAAAGCAGAAGCAGTAAACAGATGGTTTATATTGTAAACACTTCCTGTGTAAATACTTCCCATGTGCCTTTTGAAGTTTCATTTTTAATGGAGGGGAGGGGGGGGCTTTCATTGTCATAAGCTGTGAACCGCACTGTACTTTTAAAGATTTGTTTTTTGTGTTCAATACACACCAGACCAGAATGAGAAACAAAGGCCACACCCAGTCATTCTTTGTTGGCAGTAAATGAAATAATATTTTAATTCAGCATATGTGGTTAGCAAGGGGTCTGGGTGGGATAAGACAGCCTGTTTGCTCTGAATTTTGTTCATTTCTCCCAGTTCTTGTTAGGGCAGTGTAAACAGAAGGCTCCAAACCCTGCCTATAGTGGGCACTGCATCACAGGGAGAGATGGGAAGGTTCCCAGTGGATGCATATGGATCCCCAAGCAAGCGTCTAACTGTTGTACAAAAATGTCAGACCAGTTTGCAGGGATAAATACTGTGATAAATATTTAGGTTTTTTTGACAGTCAGCTATTACATTTCCATGTTGTCTCTGCTTTTAATTAGCACTTTTTCAAACGGCACTGACCTTCAGTAATTTTCCAAATTCTTAAACTTTAGGATTGTCCGTGCTGTGAAAGCACAGCAGAACATATCGCTTGTGCTTCCTTGTGCCATCTTGTGTGTTTTATTAATTGTCAGTTTTATTGAGGTTCTTTTTTGTTGTAATTTAGTTTTTTGTTGGTAAATATTTGTTGTAACACTACATAATAAGGCTACAAGTTTGAAATTAATTTCAGTAGTTTCCACAGTTTTTACATTTGTATTGGTATCGCTTAGAGATTTTCACGGTTGTAGTGTTTCCTTAAATTTAAATAGTTTTCTTCCCCCTCATTCAATCAAAATAATTTCAAATCTGGACATCATTATGATCTGCTGGTTTTGCCGTAGCTGTTCTTATGCGAAGTCGGTTTGTGTTTTATTTTTTACAGGTGGCACGTACAGTTGTCTTATCTTACAGGGGTCGCACATCAGCTCTTTACTAATAAGGCTGTGAACTCCTGCAGTCAACACACTTGTAAAGGGTTTGCGTTTGTTTTGTTTTTTGTTTTCCGGCAGTGCCTCCAAAGCCCTCTGCCCTCCAGAGTCCGGGGACGGGACTGACGAACCAGAGCAGCGGCAGCAAAGCTCCCCAAAGCGAGAGAGGCAGGATGGAGGAGACGCCGCCGGCACCACAGGGGGGCCCCAGGGGCAAGGTGTCCCATCTCATCAGTCACTTTGAAGGAAGCAGGTACTGTGCAAGAGCCAGCTGCTCTACACCAGTGTCTGTCAACCAAGGGATAGGGTCTTCCTAAAACCTGTCTGACCACACCAACCTGTATTCATTTATTTATTCATTCAAAATACGTAACCTGGAGAAGACCCACTGAGAAATCATCTTGGTGTCCAAGGGAGATCTCCGGCTGAAAGGTTCATTCATGCATTTCATTACATATATAACATTGCTTATCCAACAATAGAGTACCCACCACAATCTGCTGGTTTTAGAAGACGGTATACTAAGTTACTGTGAAGGCCGGATGCATTTGTAATGCCGTTGGAAGGCCATACCGAGCGAAGACTACCCTGTGTCTGAAAGCAAGAGAACCCATATAGTTCTTAACATTATGGGGCTGTTTTTTTAATTTCAGTGCAAAGTTACCAAAAAACATATACTAAATCTGAACATAGAGTAAATGTCCAAAAAGGGAAATTAAAGTGCGTACTGCAAGTTGTTTCTTATTGCATTAGTAATCAAAGTGTCAACTGATGGGTTATTTTATTCAATGAACTCCCAGGGACTGCCACTGAGGCTCTCACAGTCCAGTCAATGAGAAACTCTGGACCTCCTTGGGCTTTCTGCCCTTCTCTTCAGTGATTACACTGCACAGTACAGTGGCAGTGTCTTTATTGCTATAGCAACGGATCAGCAGCGTCTGCTGCACATGACAAAGGTGTCCGGGCCAGTGCTGTCTTTTGGTTTTAGACTTGACACACTGTGTAGAGTGACGAAATAATCAATAGGGAAGCAACGTGGCTAACAAGGGCAACACTCCATCAGCTGACACTGGCTCCTGCTTTTCTGTCACATTGGTTAAAAAATGTAATAAGGCTGAGCTGCTTACTGCAGCCTACTAGGGTTCGAGGTTTGATTATTATTAGTAGTCATAGTAGTCTTTGTACTTTGCAATTCTAATATTAGTAATGCTTTTACTTTGCTTTGTCAGTCTGACAATATTTAAGTAACTCAACTCTCAACACTGCAGACCTGTAAAAAGAGCAAGGAAAAATAACTCCATTCAACACAGCGGAGCAGTAAACTGGAACCACTAGTCCATTAGTTAAAGTAGGGTTGTCTCTCTGCAATGCTGAATCGGTTAACTTAAAGACAGTGACGCCTTTTACAGCATTGATGGAGTGTAGAAGCCATGTGACTGCTATTGTAACTTACAGCTTCCTTTTGCAAATTTCATTTCCATGTAACACCTGATAAACAGACTTGTGCATTACTGACACACACGTGTTAGAAGCTGTTGGGGGATGATTTAGCAGCTTGGTATGTATTTAAAGAAACGGATTGAGCAGCAGGTTTTGCTGTTAATGGGAGCCTTTGTGAAACAGGATTAACAGGATGTATAATGTCAATGAAAGTAAATGGTGACGAGATTTCACTTGTCATACAATTAAGACTTACATTGTAACCGCTTCAAACAGACCGAAAACAAAAGGGTTTCATCCACAATGTGTGTGTTTAAAGCTGAAGCTGAACATTGTATCTGTTAGATATAGGGCAGACACACCCCTGGGACTGTAGCGGTGCTTCTTTGTGCCTGGAGTCTATGTGGTAAAGCTTCCTTGCTTCGCTCTGTTTACAAGCTCAGTTGTATTTCAGCACTGAAGAGGAAGTTGCTGACTTCAGGTTACACGGCAGTTTTTCACTCTGATTTCTCTCCTTCTTTCTCATTTCAAGCCCTTGCGAAGCGAGAAAAGATGGTACTCCAGCTGCGAACACTCCCAAAAGTCTCGTGAAGCAACACAGCGCCACCTCCAAATCTTGGCTCTCATCGCACTACCCCAGACAGAAGTCAGATCCTGTGAGGTGTAACCACAGCACAGATGCAGCCTCGGAGCCCCAGGATTCACAGAAACACACAACCAATGGAGTGGTAGCGCAGATGGAGGTGACAGATAAAGAGGAGATGCCCCCGTCCTCATTCGAGAGACCAGCTCAGCAAGACAGCACCACGGCGGACAGCGCTTTAGTGAACGGAGACAGAGGGGACTTATCAACACAAACTACAAACGCCTGCAAAGGACAGGCTAAAAATAGCATCAGCAGGACTCCAGACAGCCAGGCTATAGCCCCTCTGGATACAGAACCGGGAGTGTGTGTGGATGGGACCAGCACAGATGGTTCAGAACCAGAGCTGGAGAAAACGGAGGAACCTGAAAATGAGCAAAATAATAAGAAAGTGGATACCATGGAAATCAAGGTAACATATTCTTACTGTCCTAGCAAAAAGGACAGTGGAATGGGCTGATCATTTTTTATTAGTGCATCCAGGTCAAATTATTTTCCTGTAGGGCTATCCGATGGTTCATAGTCTTTGATAAAAGCAAGTACAGTCAATATTGATGCAGAAAACTACTCAAACTGTGCCTTAGTGTAGTTGGTACTATTTAGTCAAACTTTTTGTATATATATTACACACGTCTAATCAGAAGAATTGTTGTGTCTATTATCTTACATCCCTGTATGAGATGAAAGTCAAAAGCTTAACTTTTAGGAAGTACTGGTATTGCCTGCAGGGCAGAATTGAAAGTCAGAAGTGAGCACAAGTTCTGCTCCATGCACTGTAACTCTGCTTAGTCTTTTACAGAGACTGCAATGGCAATACTGCATGTGAAGTGGTACAGATTTAAGCTGGTGAACAATAAAACAATTGCATGCATCTGTATTTTGCCTAAAAACTTGTCCGAGCTAATTCTGTTGGGCTCTTTTCATTGATGAACAATGGCACTAGACAGAAATGTTTGACTTGGTGGTTTGACCTCAATTTCATAAATGCGCAATTTAATAAATAAAAGCTTAACACTTATAGAAGCTAAGTCGGGTAGACTAATGTTTTGGGGGGTGTTCTAGTTGCTTATAAGTTTTACTTTAGAATTCCGATTGAGCGTTTTGAAGTTATGGATTCATAAAAGCATAAACTACCAATCTCTGTATTACTATGGAAGGATTCTCGTTTCTTTGTAAGAAATGTCAGAACACTACCCTACCCTCAACTAAAGAGGCCTGCAGTGCTTACTGGTAATATGTACTTGTCCAGTAATAGCTATGAAGATGGCTGTTACTGCAGTGTGGTACCTATTTTTAGCTGTAATTTTATCCAATCTATCATGCGTCATCTGTCATCTCTCAAAGGCCGTAGTGTACCATATTTTGTTTTGCCGGACGAGTTGTTTTTCTTCACCATGGGAAAGCAGCACATTGCCCCTTAATTATTATTACTGTAGGTACTTTCTGTGCTGAATGGCATGTCATTGATTTAGAAATTATTGTTTGGCTTTGCTGTGCCTACAGTAAGGATGTGTTGAAATACTGTATGTGTAGCTTATTCTATTGACTTATTTTATTTCAAATTATTAAAGAAAAATGTTTTTAAATGTCACGTATAAGTTAACCCGGGTCCCAGACACCCACCTCAGGATGTGGGATGACGCGCTTTGACCCGGGTTGAGCGAGACAAAATGCTTGATGGCCATTCGTGAGCCGACACAAAAAAAAAACAGCCACGCCTGCATGAAGGTTTCACTGCCACAAGGAATGTTTCTGTTTGTTCTGTTTAGCCATATTTGTGTTGCTTGAGACACACCATGAGCCAGATTGCAGCAGGGATGAAGAAACATTTTCTCTAATCAACATCTGGGCAAACAGTTCAATCCAGAGAAGCTTGGATGGAAGCGTCTGTAACAAGCTGCTTCCGGGGCACTGATACTCGCATATTTTACTTGCGTCTGTCAACCCTGCTTTATCAAAAGCAGTGTGAAATTGCGTACCCGACCTGCATGACACCGGGTAGGTTCTGACCCGGGTAGATCATGCCAGTGTGAAAGGGATGTTTTATACTGTCAGCAGGAGTGTGCAATTCGTATCGCCGATGCCCGGCACAAGTTTCTGAAAACTGAATTGCAGAAGTCTAGCTCCTACATACAAATATTTAAAAAAGTGTTTACGTCCCACCCCTATCACTTCTGATTGGCTAGCTGTGGGAAAAGCTGATCCTCTGTTGGTTACAAAGAAACACATAAATGACTGCCAAGAGAGCCTCTGGCATTGACTAATCTTTTAAATTTAAGGTATTATTTATGTTTTTTGTAAATTAGCAAATGTGATGCTGTTTTCTTAATGCATGAACCTGACATTTAAATGGAGCAATCTAGTGAAGTTACAACAACAAAAAGGTATTAGAGATTAGAAGATATCGTATAGTGTAATATTTAAAGTTATTTCTGAGTCTACTTCTGTGGTCAAGCATGTACAGTACTTGTTGGGATGTTTTAAAAAGTGAAGTTTACTGTTTAGAAGCATTTCAAGACAAACTTTCCCTGGCAAAAAATGTAATGATTTTTTTTTCTTTCGATTTAGTGTTGCTAACCTAGTTTGCTATTTACCATATTTACATTTTTTTAAATGCTATATTAAAAATAAATAAATACTTTTTTTAACTAGATTTGAACAGAAGCGATATTAGTTATTTATTGGACATTCACAATCCATCGATTTTGTGAAATGAAAACATGAAGATTGTCAAATATGTTTATAATGATAGAAATGAAATGCTTATATATGAGACTATCTGTACAATATTTTGTTGTTATGTTAAAATAAAATACAGGGTATGAAACCAGGATCCCCCTGCTGCAGCAGTGTTCCATTAGCCATCATGGGACAAGATGTTAGATGAGGAAAAATAGCTGTAAAATGTTGTACACTGTTTAGAAAAAAAGAAAAAAAAAGAAAGTATATAATAGAAATAAAGAAAAGATGAAACATATTTTGTCTTTGCAGAATTTTATGGGAGTCTACTGTAAATAGTGTGTGCATTTTGGTAGAAAAACAGTACAAAATGCAGAGAAACTTGACAGGGTATACACAAGGCCTTTAAAAATCAGTCCCGTTTCTGTGCAGCTGGGCTAAATCTGGATCAAGCTGCAACACTTCACAGAGCACAACTGCTTGCAGGCTGTTAGATTAGGAAGTACAGGTTTTTTAAACTCTGCAAGGCAACTAAAATGTGGCCTGTTAATCTGAGATAACAAATAACTACTGAAGCAAATGAATGGCAGCATATACCCTAGTGCATGTTATTCAAGTAGAACAGCACTGGCCTCATTTGAAAGTATTGTGTAATATTAAAACAATAATATTGTGTCACGTTCTTAAAGATGCCTGAAGCTATTTATACTAGCAGGTGGTATTTCATGGCAACAGCAGCAGATTGAACAGTTTTATTTTATCAGTTGATTTGTAGTACTCATAGCTTTAGGATGCCTCCACTTACCACATTTTTTCCACTAGAGGCTTATTTTAGAAACTTGCTTTTGAAGTGTACGCATAGATCAGTTCTACTCTATAGCATCATGGTCATTTATTTTTAGTGCAACATTTGTTCAAATTTGTATTAGGCGGGGGAAAAAAACGCATAGCTTTTCACAGCTTTGTTTCTGAATGGCTGGTAAGGGGGTGTACGGTATAATTACTAGCATGCTTGTTTTGGTGTGCCACGATACTATATTATATAGAAATTCGATTTTTGTTCTTATAACAGATTTTTGAGTTGGCTATTTATAATTAACTTTTTAGTTGGATGGTAACCTGGTGTAAAAACAATGTCAAGTCTTCTGTTTATTTTATTTAACCAGGAGATTTAACCATTGAGACCGATGCCTCATTTACAAGGGGGTCCTTGGTGGAAAGGACAATTGCAAAGTACAAACAACACAATGAAAACAAATAGAATCAGCATCATACAGAGATCAAAGAGCAGAATAAATGAGACAGGTATCTATGTGTTAATGTGGACTGAAGGAGGTAGGAGATTCTGAGCAATTCCCCAAATACGATCTTTCAAACCAGCGAAAGAAAGATGATCAAATTCCATCTTTATACTCTGATGGAACTGTTTCCTCGTCATGCAAGTGTTGTATTTTATGTACAGTAGACATTTAATATTATTACACAATTACTGCACTTTCGTGGATCTCCAAAATATTAGTGGGAACAAATATTGTAGATATTAGGTGCCTTGTGACTGTAGTGCGATACTCCTTGAGAAGAATATTATTTGAGTTATTAAGTGAATCAGAAGCTGAGGTCTCTCTGTCAGACCGCTTGACTGTATATCACATATTTTTACTTTACCTAGAGAACTTCTTTTCTAATAGTGGTGACATTTGCTGAGTACCTTCTTAAACACGAGTTATTGAGTATTGCAGAATCTGGGGGTGTATGGAGGCTGTCTGTAAGTAACACTAACATTTTAACATATTCTAGAGAACTGCTTGTCCAATTGTAATGAAACCTGCCAACCTCTCTGTCTGTCTCTGTCTGTGTATCTTTGTCTCTCTGTCTGTCTATCTCAGTATGTCTGTCTCTGCGCCTCTGTCTGTCTCTCTGTATGTCTCTTTGTCTGTCTCTTTGTCTGTCTGTCTCTCTGTCTCTGTCTATTTGTCTGTCTCCCTGTATGCCTCTCTATCTATCTATCTGTCTGTATGTCTGTCTCTTTGTCTCTCTGTCTGTCGCTCTGTATGTCTGTCTGTGTGTCTCTGTCTCTCTCTCTCTGTCTCTGTATGTCTATCTGTCTCTCTGTATGTCTGTCTTTGTCTCTCTGTCCCTCTGTCTGTCTATCTATCTGTTTGTCTATCTCTGTCTGTCTGACTGTATGTCTATCTATCTGTCTCTGTATGTCTAGCTATCTGTCTGTCTGGCTCTGTATGTCTGTCTCTTTGTCTCTGTCTGTCTGTCTGTCTGTCTGTATCTCTATCTATCTGTCTGTCTCTTTGTCTGTCTGTCTGTCTCTCTGTATGTCTGTCTCTGTCTGTCTGTCTGTCGCTCTGTATGTCTGTCTCTATGTATGTCTCTGTCTGTCTGTCTCTCTGTATGTCTCACTTTAAAATATATCCTGCAAACTTCTTGTCTAATTGTGATGAAAGTTGTTTGGAAGATTCTTTAGCACAAATCATTAGAAGCTGGGGCGATATGGAAGCAACCATCTGTCCATACATGTGCAAACAGTAGATCATGGTGATGTACATCATATTCCTGGTAGCTGTAATTTTGTATTTAGAAACCCGACAGGATGTGTGTCACTGATATACTTGTATAATAAAGTGAGCAACACGATTTGAAGCATGTAAAGTACTCTGCGAACGAGACTGGTCTCTGAACCTGTAGAGCGCTGTTCTGCTCTCAGTTTCTACCTCTGTGTTGTGGTAAGGATGTTATGTATAAGCAGCTTACAGTAAGTTTACAAACGGCAGTGGAATTGTATATCATTGTTACAGGGCGGGGGCTGGGTGCGACCCGCCAGCCCCGCACACTGCAAGCAAGCACCTTAACTGCTATGCAGAAGAGCCAGGCATCTCATATCACTGACGGGACAGAATCCGTAACGCCATCCGCTCCTATACATTTCATTGAGAAAATACTTCTGCAATAATTTGTCTTGCAACAGAAGTTTAACTTCTGACCATAAGTTACTGTATCTTTGTTATTCATGATAAAAAAGGGATCTGTCTCTGTGAAGGCTTTTGTCTTGTGAATCAAAACACAACACAATGGAATTTAGTAACTGCGGGTCTACATCTCCACCCTCAAGAGGTCAGAGCTGTACCACAAGTGGGCTTACTGGCTGCTCTGACCAGGAGTGTGTGAAAATCAGCTTGTATTTTACACAGCATCCTACACTGTATATTTTATAATATAACAGGAAACAGTACATTTAATGTGACATCATTTCCATCTGGTACAAGCCAGTTGATACAAAGAATATCAGGGTCTACAATAAAGGACAGTAATATATTTATTTAAAGAGTTAAACACCCAAATGTTTTGGTTGCACCGGAACAGATATCAGGAACTGAAATCTTCCCACTGGAATGTGTCAGTGGGTCTGTGCAGGGCATACTACATGAGTGTCCGTTTGTTGGAAACCACCTGAATTCAACATTTTAATGTTTAAATCATTAAAACTTTTGTGACATTTAACAGCATATTCTCATTAACCTGTAATATTCAGCTTATGTTAACCTTTGACTTTAAATTTCTCATAGTAGTGCTTTGTGTAACAAATGTATCTAGTGCACAGTGACAGCCCTACCCTTGTGCTTCCCTCAGACACAAGTCCCTCCTGGAATCCTTGATTTCAAGTGAAGATACAAGCATTGAATTATGCAATTCAAGCTGACATTACTCAGGGTGAACTACAAACATGAATAAATTGATCTGAGTGGGCTTGCAGTAGCTAAGTGGCTGGTGGTTAGAATAATGATGTTCTTTTCTTTTTCAGGAAACAAATGAACAAAAAATTTACAAGATCGCCAGGGAACTTCTACAAACAGAAAGAGCTTACGTCACCCGGGTAAACCTCCTAGACCAGGTGAGATCCATCAGCTTACAGGTCTTACATAACTCTATAGTAACTTGGTAATAATCAATCGTTCCTGCTCTCACATACTGTAATAACTACAAGTGGATATTTGTGTGATGGAACTGTACCATGCAGTTAATGTAATTCCATCAGGCAACAAGCTGTCATTCTCAAGGCTGTTTCCATGTAATTACACAGTACTTACCGCGTAAGAGCAGGGGCCAATAGTAATTAACAGGTTATTGTTGGGTGACTGCCACTGTGCTCAAAACAAAGCAGTCTAATTATTGACCTTGTCTAAGTGTATTGTAATACAAAGTACTGTATAGTATAAGAAATCAACCAATCACTGTTCATTTCAGTACATCTTCTGTATAGATGTCATCCTGTGCACAGAACAGCACAATTCTAAAGTTAAAAAACAGTAACACTTTTGTATGTTCCTATGTACAATCTGTGTTTTTGTGATTTATAATAAGTGAATACTTTGTGCGTAGGGTGTCTCTTGTTAAAACAGCCATTATTTCGCTCAGCTTCGTTACATTGACCTCTCACCCAAACCACACAAGATGATGTCTCTTCTACAATAAGGGACACCTGACCCTACACACAACTTAACTTGCATTGAAAGGGGCAAAAATACCTGCAAAATACCATGTTCTTAAAATACTATGTGCTTAGGAAAGGGCTGCATTGCATAAGTGCTTCCGGCTATGATGCCATAAATTAATGGAATTAGTCACATTTTTGTTTTATTACACCAAAATATGTACAACGTGGCACAGCAAGCACAGTGTCTGTGCAGGAGGGCCTGGTTTACAATCCTGTTTCATTCATGGTGTGCTTGGGTTAATCTTTTAAAGAGTCAGGTGATTAGTTAGTCATTATTCCTATTCCTGTTATTGCTGTTACTATACAGCAGGGAAAGGTACACGCTGACAAGCACAACCTTGGTATGTTGTCCTGAACTAATGGGTTGCTGTACAGTTTGCTGCAGTGAATGCTTGTGGTTTCATGAGTTACCACAAAGCTATATCAACTGAGGATCCGTTTTACACTTCCAGCTTCCTGACATGCAATAGTGACTCATCATCTACTATAGATATACAGTATATACATAAAAATCCACTTTCAATCTGTAGACATATTTATTACACCACACCATAAACTGCTTTTATGAAATACAAAATCCAAGTCTTTAAAAACATGGCTTCGGATCCAAGTATAACATGATTTGAAAGCTGTAGCATGAGTTTAATATATATATATATATATATATATATATATATATATATATATATATATATATATATATATATATATATATATATTATATAGAATAGATCAAAACGAAATATTGATCTGTATTTTTTATTTCAATGTTCAGCTTGGTTGCCCCGTATGACAAACCTAAGAAACAGGTATGCCTGGAATCTGTAAAAATGGGCGCCTGTGAAGACTCTTTTGGAAAATTATTATTTTTTAAATAAAATAAAAAAATGGAAATGTGCCACAGCAAAAGATCAATGTTTTAATGTAAATAAAATTAAGTATGAAAAAAAAGAAAATCCTGCGAGATTTTAATACAACCTCCTCCGATACACACATAGACAGTACATTTCTGTGTACTATTCGCACACACACACACACACACTGCAGACACACACACATTTATTTATTTTTTTAGTCGTAAATTTACAATAAATTTCGATAAATGTAGTCGTTGCCAATTATTTTTATTATTTTCTCCCAATTTGGAATGGCCAATTATGATTTGAAGCTCAGCTCACCGCTACCACCCCTGCTCTGACTCGGGAGGGCGAAGACGAACACTCACTGTCCTCTGAAGTGTGTGCCGTCAACCGACCGCTTTTTTTCACACTGCGGACTCACCATGCAGCCACCCAAGAGCTACAGCGTCGGAGGACAATGCAGCTTTTGGGCAGCTTACAGGCAAGCCTGAACTCGAACTCGCGACGTCCAGACTATAGAGCGCATCCTGCACACTAGCGAGTGCTTTTACTGGATGCGCCACTCGGGAGCCCCTACACACACATTTCTATTGCTTTTTAAAACGTTTCAAAGTTGTATTGGGCTATCTGGAAACACACAAGGGAATGTAAAAAATAAACTTTACAAAACGACATGTTTGCTGATGTATGGTTTAACACTGGGCTATATATACTGGGGATTTACGCTTGCAACTTTTTGACGTGAGGCCACTGAGATATGGCAGAGGTAACCACATAGTTCCTTGATGATTGCATGCAAAGAGGATGAAGTTAATACTTAAAGCTGAGGTTCCTTAAAGAAGTGAAGTAGAGAAGTACTGTGGGTGGGGCAAGTGAGTGCCAGAAAGCAGTGTGTCCGAATAACGGTTTGCACTTGGCTGTGCACTTCCTGTGTTAACCACAATGTTTACTCCATGTGTCAGTGGCCAATGTAACACTGTGACCAACTCGACAAAAAGAGATTCAAATAAAAGAAATCTAGGTTGGGGTCTCCTGTCCAGCTTGTTTATAATCATTACAATACACAGTCTATAAAGTACTTCTGAGCAGCCACATTTATTGCATCAACATTGGTGAACCCCTGATAAAGTAAACTTTGTGTATTGTCACTATAAGTTCAGTCCCTTTTGAAGTGATACCAAAAGGGGTTAACTGTAAATGGTACGATTTTTGGGGGGGTTTTGGACCACAAAACCCCACACTGAAAACACCCCCCCACCCACAATGACAAGATCAGAAAGAAAAAGTCCTTAGTGATTATACATACTGTTGTTGGAAAGTATCAATCGCATTACCTGGTGGTCATTATCTTGAAGTGTTCAGACCTCCTGACACCCCCATCAATGTTGTTTCGTCTGTGTCACTCGCAGGTATTTTGTGCCAAACTGATGGAAGAAGCCAACAAGGGTACATTCCCAGTGGACGTGGTAAAAAACATCTTCTCCAACATCTCCTCCATCAACGCCTTCCATGGGCAGTTCCTGTTACCGGAGCTGGAGAAGCGGATGGGTGAATGGTAAGAGAGACCACCAGGTCTGTGTGAACACCTCCGACCGCCTTGACTCCCACAGATCTGATCTCCAGAAGCTAATAGGGATGGAAATAAGACTCCTATTGCATAGCGGTTTCACCCATTCCAGGTTTTAATACAAGCTTGATGAGCCACAGTGTATAGGTAACAAGCTCAGGTGTGTCATCTTAAACTCATAATAGTGAAACCAGGAGTGGACCAAACTGCTATGCAATCAGAGTCTTATTTCCATCCATGGCTAAGCAGGGCTGGTCTAGTTAGTACTTGGATGGGAGATCTACTGGGAATCTCAGGCACTGCAGGCTTCAGTATTTATTTACTTACTCTCTGGCGGAGTCAAGGCGATCTAGTATGAAATAGAACAAGTGCTGGATCCATGGCATTGCAGAGAGCATCACAGAAACATCAAGATGGGGATAAGTTGTGTTAGCACAGGCATGCTTTCCACAGTAGAGACAAACCCTGGCCATGTTTTTAAGTTGTAATATGTAAATATATCCAAGATGAAAGGGTTTAGAATATGCAATAGACATTAGGATAGATGCCATTATGTTATTGTTAGGGCTGTGTTATTTTCATGGTAAAAATTGCTTATTTCACGGTCTAAAAATAGGTATTTGAAGATCTTTAATGATTTAAATGTAATATTTATTAAAGCAGAAAAAAGTTTGATGTCACATTCAAAATTCAAAATTGTCTCTAGAGCTATTATACAACAACAAATGTTCATAACTATTTAAATGCTTACCTGAAAAACAGTAAATACTAAATTGTAGAATATTTCAGGGTTTTTTTTGTCCACCTTTTAAAGACATTCTATTTTAACCATCAGTAAATTATCAAACAAAATAAAAACATAAATAAATGTCATAATTACAACAGACACGTGAAATGTCCCCTTTCTTGTACTGGACAGAGCGATCTTTAGCAGAAATATTTATCATCTTTTGATGCAGCTGGTGTCTTTTTCACTTGAAGAAATCGTGCCTGTCTATGCAGTGTGTTCAGTCATTTACTGGAAGCAAACTAAACTGGCTGCCAGGTTCTAAATGCACAGATAGTGCGTCCAAAAGGCAAACATTCACTGTACTTTTAAGTGGGGGGGAAAAAATATGTATATTTACACTATTGTTTCAGTCAATTTTCATAGGATACTACATATTAACAGCAATGGGTAAATTTCACGGAAATCATGAAATCTCAGATAACCGGAAAAAAAAATACAGCTTTATAAGTTATTGTTATATTCATGTCTGATTCATGTGTAGGACCTCGACACCACGGCTAGGTGACATCCTTCAGAAGCTGACCCCCTTTTTGAAGATGTACGGAGAATATGTGAAGAACTTCGAGCAGGCCATGGAGCTTCTGAAGGTCTGGACAGACAGGTCTCCGCAGTTCAAAACCATCATCCAGGACATTCAGGTAAAGTGACACACCACTGCAAAACCATCATCCAGGGCATTCAGGTACAGTGACAGACCACTGCAAAACAATCATACAGGACATTCAGGTACAGTGACAGACCACTGCAAAACTATTGTTGTTACAATGACTGCATAAAACCCAGTGCACATGGCTGTAAAAGCTGCAGTGTCCCACAGTCATTTCAGATTATTCCTTGGGTGACTTTTTACTCCATCTTTATGTAGGTTAACCTTCAGTACAATTTAGACAGACACACAAGTATCCTCCCTCCTTGATGCTTTCTGGCCAGTACTAAACAAATATCCTCCCACTACTACCTGCAGCAGCAGGGGGTATGAATACCATATGCAATCTCTGAATTATTTCAGAGAAACAAAATGTAGCCTGCATTTTTTTTAAAAAGAAAAGCCCATAAAGCTAATAAAATTGTCAACATGGACTAATGAGGTAACTACTTGTCTTAATTGGACCTTTAATTCCAGTTAGTTAGTATGTTGTGTGTGTATGTGTGGGGGCCGGGGGTGGAGTTCTGGCAGGCCCTACTGTATGAGATGAAGATTAAATTAATGAACCCTGAGGCTAGTAACTCTTCTGGGATTCTTCTCCCACGTGTCAGGCTGAAGGTGTCCTGTGTTTTGTCCTGTGCTGTCTGAAGGTGTCCAGTGTTTTGTCCTGTGCTGTCTGAAGGTGTCCAGTGTTTTGTCCTGTGCTGTCTGAAGGTGTCCAGTGTTTTGTCCTGTGCTGTTGGAAGGTGTCCAGTGTTTTGTCCTGTGCTGTCTGAAGGTGTCCAGTGTTTTGTCCTGTGCTGTCTGAAGGTGTCCAGTGTTTTATCCTGTGCTGTCTGAAGGTGTCCAGTGTTTTATCCTGTGCTGTTGGAAGGTGTCCAGTGTTTTGTCCTGTGCTGTCTGAAGGTGTCCAGTGTTTTGTCCTGTGCTGTCTGAAGGTGTCCAGTGTTTTGTCCTGTGCTGTCTGAAGGTGTCCAGTGTTTTATCCTGTGCTGTCTGAAGGTGTCCAGTGTTTTATCCTGTCCTGTCGGAAGGTGTACAGTGTTTTATCCTATGCTGTTGGAAGGTGTCCAGTGTTTTGTCCTGTGCTGTCTGAAGGTGTCCAGTGTTTTATCCTGTCCTGTCGGAAGGTGTTCAGTGTTTTGTCCTATGCTGTTGGAAGGTGTCCAGTGTTTTGTCCTGTGCTGTCTGAAGGTGTCCAGTGTTTTATCCTGTCCTGTCGGAAGGTGTCCAGTGTTTTGTCCTGTGCTGTCTGAAGGTGTCCAGTGTTTTATCCTGTCCTGTCGGAAGGTGTTCAGTGTTTTGTCCTGTGCTGTCGGAAGGCGTCCAGTGTTTTATCCTGTGCTGACGGCAGCTCTGCTGTGTTGTGTTGCAGAAGCAGGAGGTGTGTGGGAGCCTGACCCTGCAGCACCACATGTTGGAGCCGGTGCAGAGAGTGCCGCGCTACGAGATGCTGCTCAAGGACTACCTGAAGAAACTGCCGCAGGAGTCCTCAGACCGCAAGGACGCAGAGAGTGAGCCCGATACCACTCCTTATTACCCACAGGGAATAGATCTTAATACCACCAGGACTGAAACAATCCAAATAGGACTAATACCTACAATCCTAACAGTGCTAGCAAGCTCCTTCAGTGCATCTCTTTCTTTTAGAATATACAAAACTTCAGAATTTTATAGCGATGGTATTAGGATGTGTTGTTGTTTAAATCAATTGAATAAATACCTGCCAATATTTCCTTATTAACATTAAATGTATCTAAAGAGTAGCCACCAGCATTTAAATAATACATGTAGTTACTTTAAGACAAATATACTAAACAGACAAATGCTCTGTAATAGATGTTTGTTTTCTCAAAGTCCCTTTATTTGAATGATTTAACCAATGTCAGAATATTTATATCCAACACTGTTTAGGTCAGTGGAATATACACAGTGTGTTTGATGCTGTCTGTTACAGAGATTAAACCACATCATTCAGGCTTTGGTATTGTGTATTCTGAAGCAGTGCTATGTGAAAATGTTAGAATTCATCATACGCCATAATTTGTTTTGTAAACTTTAGATTAATGTGAGTGTGTTTTTTTTTTATTTAGTTTGTTTTATACTAGTCTTCAGTTTATAAAAGAGAAATCACATGACCCTGTGCTGGATTGCACAGCCATATTTACATTCCAGAACACAGGTTCCGGATTGTAGAGGAGAATCACACCATTCATTTCAATAGGGATTTGGTCAGGACCCCAAAATCATGCCGAATTAGAATGCCAGTTTGTAAAGGGGCTGGATTAGACAGAGCTTTGCTGTATTTTCTATTTACCTACCCAACAAACCACAATTTTAAGGATTGCCTAGCCAGTTTAGTTTATCTTGGTTTTACTTTGATTGAGTTGTAAAAACTCAGAAACTGCAAACTACAGAACTGACTTACTAGCGTACAGTAAAACCTGAATTAACCTGCAGTCACTGGAGGGGCTAACCCATTTGTGGCTGCTTATTCAAGGTGTCATTCAATAAAGAGCTGGTGTACCACTGGGTTCAGGAGGCTATAAATAAACACAGGCTTCAATGTAACTAGCAGTCCACAGACTGTGATTCACAATGGAAAGGTTGGTGCTGCCTCCTTTGAAAGATCAGAGGTGAAGATCTTCCAGATCTGCCTGATCTTCACAGTTCTGCCTCTGCTGTGTCTGATCTTCACAGTCATGCCTCTGCTGTGCCTGATCTTCACAGTCTTGCCTCTGCTGTGCCTGATCTTCACAGTCCTGCCTCTGCTGTGCCTGACCTTCACATCTTTGCCTCTGCTGTGCCTGATCTTCACAGTCCTGCCTCTGCTGTGCCTTTTCTTCACAGTCCTGCCTCTGCAGCGACTGATCTTCACAGTCGTGCCCCTGCTGTGCCTGATCTTCATGGTCCTGCCTCTGCTGTGCCTGATCTTCACGGTCCTGCCTCTGCTGTGCCTGATCTTCACAGTCCTGCCTCTGCTGTGCCTTTTCTTCACAGTCCTGCCTCTGCAGCGACTGATCTTCACAGTCGTGCCTCTGCTGTGCCTGATCTTCATGGTTCTGCCTCTGCTGTGCCTGATCTTCACAGTCGTGTCTCTGCTGTGTCTGATCTTCACAGTTCTGCCTCTGCAGCGACTGATCTTAGGGCAGCAGTGTGGAGTAGTGGTTAGGGCTCTGGACTCTTGACCGGAGGGTTGTGGGTTCAATCCCCAGTGGGGGACACTGCTGTTGTACCCTTGAGCAAGGTACTTTACCTAGATTGCTCCAGTAAAAACCCAACTGTATAAATGGGTAATTGTATGTAAAATAATATGATATCTGTATAATGTGATATCTTGTAACAATTGTAAGTCGCCCTGGATAAGGGCGTCTGCTAAGAAATAAATAATAATAATAATAATAATCTTCACAGTCCTGCCTCCGCTGTGCCTGATCTTCACAGTCATGCCTCTGCTGTGCCTGATCTTCACAGTCCTGCCTCTGCTGTGCCTGATCTTCACAGTCCTGCCTCTGCTGTGCCTGATCTTCACAGTACTGCCTCTGCTGTGCCTGATCTTTACAGTCCTGCCTCTGCTGTCTGATCTTCACAGTTCTGCCTCTGTAGCGACTGATCTTCACAGTTCTGCCTCTGCTGTGCCTGATCTTCACGTTCCTGCCTCTGCTGTGCCTGATCTTCACAGTCCTGCCTCTGCTGTGCCTGATCTTCACAGTCCTGCCTCTGCTGTGCCTGATCTTCACAGTACTGCCTCTGCTGTCTGATCTTCACAGTTCTGCCTCTGTAGCGACTGATCTTCACAGTCCTGCCTCTGCTGTGCCTGATCTTCACGGTCCTGCCTCTGCTGTGCCTGATCTTCACAGTCATGCCTCTGCTGTGCCTTATCTTCACAGTCATGCCTCTGCTGTGCCTGATCTTCACAGTCATGCCTCTGCTGTCTGATCTTCACAGTTCTGCCTCTGCTGTGCCTGATCTTCACGGTCCTGCCCCGCTGTGCCTGATCTTCACAGTCCTGCCTCTGCTGTGCCTGATCTTCACAGTCCTGCCTCTGCTGTGCCTGATCTTGACGGCCCTGTGTCTGATCTTGACGGCCCTGTGTCTGCTGTGCCTGATCTTCACAGTCGTGCCTCTGCTGTGCCTGATCTTCACAGTCTTGCCTCTGCTGTGCCTGATCTTCACGGCCCTGCCCAGCTGTGCCTGATCTTCACAGCTGCCCCGCTGTGCCTGATATTCACAGTCCTGCCTCTGCTGTGTCTGATCTTCACAGTCTTGCCTCATCTTCTCCTCGCACAGGGCTGGCTGTGGTGCTGTGGTTCTCAGGTCTTGCAGGGTTGTTTTATGTCAGTCTATCAGATACCTCCCACTCAGTGTCGCTATTTCTGGGGGTGAATTTCTACAGCGCTGAAAAGGATGTTGGTTAAGTCAGTTGCATGAGGTAATGTCTGGTTTCAGACACCATATTAAACGGCATTAACCTAAGCTAACTTATCGGGGTCTGTGAGTGGCAATTAAATATTTTAGTCGTAAGTTAAACACTCAAAAGTATTTCAAATAAATATTTTATATTTATACTAAATAAAATAAAAAATCATGAAGTGCCATTGTCTTAATTTGAACACAGGTTACTTTGTAATTTGTTGGACATTTTAATCTCTGTGTTAGTTTAGCAGTGTGATCCATTCCTGGTTTCACTGTGAGTTTATTAAGACACACCTGAGCTTGTTACCTCTACACTGTGGTTAATCAAGCTTGTATTAAAACCTGGAATGGGTTAAACTGCTATGCAATTTCTATTCCTGCAATGCATTAATTTTTGTTGTTAGTTGCCTGTCCAGGATTAGATTAGGAATTTGGTTGCTGATTGTACCTCTAATTCTTCATTTTGTTTTATTTAAATGTTAGCTCATGTTTGAACCAAATCTGTTGTTTTTAATCTTTTCCAGAGTCGCTTGAAATTATTGCTACTGCTGCCACGCACTCAAATAGCGCAATTCGAAAATCAGTGAGTGCATTCTTTTTTTATTAAAAAAAACCCCAGATAGAATAAAAATACAGATCAGTAATAAATAACTAGGGCTTCTGATTTTCTGTATTCTACCCCGACTTCTATACTCTGCTCTGCAATTCCAATGATATCTGTTAAGCCATTCGTGTATCTCAATCACAACTGAGAAACGTATTAATAGTAAAATTGATTTAATTTTATGTTGTTTTTTTTATGTGAAACTAAATGGCCTTTTAAAAGCCTTAATTTTTAATTTACAAGCATAATGTACAAAAAAGATCGCAACATGTTAATAAGCGACAAAACTTTATTAAAACTATAATTACTATTATTATTAGTTTATTTAGCTGATGCCTTTAACCAAGGCGACTTACAGAGACATGGGTCTATGAACTATGCATCAGCTGCAGATTCACGTCCAACAATGTCTCACCCGAAAGACGGAGCACAAGGAGGTTAAGTGACTTGCTTAGGGTCACACAGTGAGTCAGTGAGTGGAGAACGCAGTATTTCCACTGAAATGAAGGTAGTGTGAGGAGCAGCCAGGCTTACCCACTGTCCAGAGTGACGCAGGGAGTGTGAGGAGCACCCAGGCTTACCCACTGTCCTGAGTGACACAGGGAGTGTGAGGAGCACCCAGGCTTACCCCTGTCCTGAGTGACACAGGGAGTGTGAGGAGCACCCAGGACTGATATTCTTTCACTCACAGGAGAATCTGAAGAAGCTTCTGGAGGTGTACGAGATGCTGGGTGATGAGGAGGACATAGTCAACCCTTCCAATGAGTTAATTAAAGAAGGACAGATCCAGAAGCTTGCAGCCCGCAACACCTCCGCCCAGGAACGATACCTGTTCTTGGTAAGTCTGTAATCAAGACATACACCCTGGTTTGGCAGGGACTCCGGAAAACTGTTTACTGAAATTAACAAAGCCCTTGTATGTAGCCCAAATTCATGACAGGTGTGTTTATCATATCTCTTTGTATTAGTATTAGTTCAGAAGTTGCTACTTGCAACTGTGCCTCTGCTTTGACCGGATTCCCTTTGAACACATCTTCTAAAAAGTGAAGAGCTGCAGCTTCTATAATTGACTATGAGTGAATTGAGATCCATCTGCTGGTAGAAAGGGGTCATTGCAATATCATGTTTAAGGCTGCACAGTAAACCAGCGGTGTGAAACCTGAGGACCACAGGCTGCATGCGACCCCAAAAAGGGTGAACCTGCAGACCTCGGACTGAGATGCTTAATTAACGGATTCAAGAACACCAAGGATGTGTGCTTCTGCCAAGTCAGACCTTAATAGGATCATGAAAAATTATTAATTTGTGAGACAATTTATTGAAGGTTTTGTTTCTGCTTTCTCCTCGCAGTTTAACAACATGTTGCTGTACTGTGTGCCAAAGTTCAGCTTAGTGGGACAGAAGTTCACCGTCCGGAACAGGGTGGGCATTGATGGCATGAAGGTGCTGGAGACCCTGAATGAAGACTATCCACACACATTCCAGGTGTCTGGGAAGGAGCGGACACTGGAGCTCCAGGCCAGGTGAGAAGCAACCGAGACGACCTCACATGTACTCCTGTAGAAACGTTTACCACAGTATTTTTGCACTGTAATGTTGCACTTTTCCCATGCTTTGCCTATGCATTTACTATAGCTTGCCATGATTTTTATATTCTTTACCATACTGCTTTACCATGCATTCACTGTGCTTCATACACTTTGCTTTGCTTTTACTATGGCAAACTTTTATAAGGGACTGTACATCGTGTCTCTCTAATCCAAACCAGCTGGGACCAGACCACGTTCAGATCAGTGATGTATTCTGGGTACTGATCTGTACAGCACTAAAAAAGACATTGTTTAGTCTTTATATTTTCTGTTTGTTTGTATAAGTATATTAAATAAAAAATTAATTAAAAAAAAGTGACATCGATTTTTCACACTTGACACACAGTTATGATATGGAAGTTTGTTTGGTGCAGCTGCTTGCATTTCATAATCACTGCTTGGTTCGGGTTAGCGAAAGGCTGCTATGAAAAGTAGGATGATCACCCATAACTATTAAACACTCAACAGTGAGGAATTTAGAAATATTCAAAGAAGCTTGATAAATTCACTGACAAAAGTCTTTCTCAGTGACTTTGATGCAAAGTGAAGTTTAAAACCTGATATAGAAACATAGTCACTTAATCTGTGTATTTGAAACCTTTTAATCCAAGAAACCCCTAGATTGTAGGTTGGTATCATGACTTGGGTAGAAGGTAGTTGACAGAACACTCAGATACAGAAACCAACCAAAGGGGAATCAGAAGGCAAGGCAAGGTCAAAACTACCAAGAGAACCAACACCAGCTACCACTGCAGGCATATCCAAGAAAGAAAAAGGTTAAAGCAGTCATAAGTGGAAACCAACAGCATTGGAATATGACCCTTTGGTGGAATGTTCCTGTATGTGGTCTCTTACCAGGTTTTATAAACACTAACAACTTGTTTTTGGAGCTGCACCCTTTACAACTTCATTAAAGACAGAGCTTGCAATATACTATTGAACACTGACATTTTAAAGTGGCACAGGAATGGGTTAGAAAATGTAATCTTGCTAGATGTAACTGCTGAGCAAATGACAGCTAATGGTTCAATGTATTTGTAGTTTTTCAAAAAAAATTCAAAGTTCAATGTAAATGTCGGTGTCAGTGTCAAGTTCGTTCACTTGTAGTATTTGTGTTTGTTGTCTCTTGATTATCAATGAATATCTCTTTTACAATTTTAGCTCTGAACAAGACAAAATCGACTGGATAAAGGTAGGTATTTTAATGTTTTCTTTCATCCATTGCCTCCATTAAAACTCAGTCAGGATCAGTTTGATCGAAATAAGTCAACAGCAGAAAGTGCATCTTTATATTTTCAGATTCTAAATATATGAAACTGAGCTGCAAGGTTGTTTGATTGCTGTGTGTTATACCATACTGGGTGTAAGTGTTTATCACCTTCAAACCAGCCTTGTTTGTCCTCTCATCAGCACATTGTTTAAATGAAGAGCAGCCACTGCAGGCCTGTGCCAGTATATAAATACAGAGTGTGCTGCTTTACTGAATATTAAAATTAGGCAATTTCCTTGTGTTTGTAGGCCTTCCAGAAAACAATAGATATCTTTAATCAAAAGAACGAGACCTTCAAAATGGCCATAGCAAAGGAACTGGAGGAGCACCCTCTTGAAGTTTCGGTAAGTCTTCAGTTTCTGTTTGCTTTTTATTGCACAGGTTTAATAATAATATAGGAGGCTGTGTGGTCCAGTGGTTAAAGAAAAGGGCTTGTAACCAGGAGGTCCCCAGTTCAAATCCCACCTCAGCCACTGACTCATTGTGTGACCCTGAGCAAGTCACTTAACCTCCTTGTGCTCCATCTTTCGGGTGAGACGTAATTGTAAGTGACTCTGCAGCTGATGCATAGTTCACACACCCTAGTCTCTGTAAGTTGCCTTGGATAAAAGTGTCTGCTAAATAAACAAATAATAATAAACTTAATATACCAAAAGCATTTCCTGATCAGATGCTTGACAGCAGAATGGAGAAGCATGACAGAAAGCATTGTGATACTGTATTTATTCTCTGTCTAATGCATAGCCTACTCCTTTAAGAGCTAATATTTAATATTAAGCCAATTTGCATATCTCCACCCGAGTAGCAGATAGTGTGGCTTGGTGTCCGGTTGAGGAGGAGATGCTGTGGAGTAGGCATTGTTTTCTTTATTTGTATTCCCTCTGACTGTCATATTTGCGAAGTTTCATAGACATAATCTTGTGTTACAGTTTTTCGTAATATGTAAAACACACAGTAGCCGTTATGAAAACTCAAACCACCTCCTGTGTTTTATTGCATCATGTAAATACACAACTAATTTTACACTGACAAGTCACCCAATGGATTTGTAACTCTGTGTAACACGTGTTAAACTACAGATTAAATTCAGCTGATGGCAAAGTGTTTTCTTCTTAGACTGCAGAGCTGGGGAAAAGAGCCCCGCGCTGGATACGAGACAATGAAGTGACCATGTGTATGAAGTGCAAGGAGCCCTTCAACGCGCTGACCAGGAGGAGACATCACTGCAGAGCATGTGGATATGTGAGTACAGTGGCGCTGCCAAGGGCTCTTACTAACATGTTTATACTGTGTAGTTACCACAGTTTACCCTGGTTTGCCATGTTTATTAATATGCTTTGTCATACCTATTTGTGCTTTACAATCCTTACTTTACCATGCTTTCACTGTGCTTTATTACTCTTTGCTATTGTTTTACTATGGGGAAACCTTTATAAGGATTAGTTAACCATGGTTTTTTTTTTTTTTTTTTTTTTTTTTAAATATGCTTTACCATACCTCTCTGCGGTTTACATTGCTTATCAATGCTTTATCTGCTTTCACTGCGATTTGTTTACTATGGGGAAACTTTTATAAGAGTGTGATCATTCAAAGCCCAGTTGCCCCCCATAAATGCTATGGGTGGAAGTTTGGATAGTCAGAAAGACCTTTCTTTGTCCCATGGCTAGCTTGAAAAATGATAGTTCTGAGCATTTGATCTTTGTCTATAACTCTCTTATGTAGGTAGCATTGAAATTGTGGCTGGCTTTAACATGAGTGCTATGGGGAAAAACAGCAGTCTATTAAAACAGAAAAAAAGACAAAAATCATCTGTGTTATCAATGTATCCAAGTTTCCACAGAACCAGAATGTTACAAACCAGGTGGTTTAGCCCAGTTCCAGGTACAATACAACACAAAGGGTTTGGAGACAAGCATCAGGGGGTTATTTTCTGTCAAGAGCATTACAATTGGAAGTTTAAACTAAGAAACCAAGACAGCAGTGCCAAGTTAGACACAACTCATGCAAAGGGTGTTAAAGCCTTTTTAGCCACTGTTAAAATCTGCAGTCAATTTTCAGTTCTCGAGGTCCAGAAAAACACACAATTGTTTCATGTTTCGTTGCACAAAAATACTGTGTTCATAATTCCTTTATTATTGTTATTGGTGTTCTTCAAAGGGTATAATTAAGCCTAAATCAGTGAAAAATAGCCCAAAATATTTGTTAATATAGTTTACTTTCAAAGTTGCTTTGTTGGTCAAAAGTATGGGTATTGGGAAACTCCATTTTGCATACAATATGCTGTATAACCGATCACTACCTAAGGGTCGTTCCAGCTATGGTGGACCAATTCTGTGGAGGTGTTTCCTCTATTTGTGGTTGATGATGCATGAAAACTACATGTGATGTAGAAAGGGTTTCCAGAGCAGGTGATGTGTGCATGCAAAGGAAGAGCTGTGTAACTCATGTAGCCCCACGTGGTGAGAAAGAAGGTGGTAAAAATGTCAATTTTGATGGGGAATATTTTCCATGTGAGGGTTGAACTAGGTAAATGATGTTATCATTTTTACTGACAATGTCAGTTTACAGCTACGGTACGCAGGGCCAGATTAACCCATCACTGGGCCCTAGGCAAGCATACACTTGCAGGCCCCCCAACCCTGAACAAACAGCCACACACACACACATACAATACACACCTCTATATACATTATAGCCTTTATAACTAGCCCTCCACCCCTTTACAACAGGCATAATTCTCAGTTTGAAGTTATTTTGAATGAATCTGACAGAAAATTAAACATGTCTCTGTACATGAACGCTTGATGTTTCTGAACAGTATTTACATGTAATACAATGAAAATGTGTTTTAAAAGAAAAAAAGTTTGTATAAGATTCTGCAGTGGAGCCACCAGATCTGTGTTGTCCTCCGGCACTATAGGTCTGGTGGCCTCGCTGTGGATCCGCAGTGTGAAAAATAACGGATTGGCAGGAGCACATTTCGGAGGATGCGTGTTCCAGCCGCCGTTTCCCGAGTCCGCAGGGGGTTGCCGAGGATACAGATAATAATTGGGCATACAAAATTCGGGGTAAAAAATTGGCGACGACTAAATTTATAAAGTTAAAAAAAAAAATCAGTGGTGTTAAATGTGCTATTTTATTTTGCCACATAATTAGTTTTGTCTTGTTTACAATATCTGTTGCAAGCTGCAGCAGAAATCAATGGAGAACACAACGGGGCTCGGGCACAGAAATATCACGCGTGCACGTCCAGCGATCTTTTAAAAACTGCATCTGCACAAGCATGGAATAATGTGGGGATACAGAATTCTATGTGGTAATGTTACAGAAATCTGCGTAACACCTGTCAGAACAATTTGATTTTGAGATACATGCCTTGGTTCGAATGTCAGTGAGTCCAGGCAAATGCCTAGTTTGCCTATGCGTTAATCCAGCCCTGTCGGTATGTCAGTAAAAATGTCAGTACCCCAGATGAGAGGAAAATTCACTTCCAACTGGCTTTTAAAACATGGTTAAGCCATTGATTGGTTCTCCACTTTTCTTGTTTTTAAATCAACACATTAATAAATAGGTATGTTTTGATTTATTTAATAACTGCCGATAAATACTTCTGAAAGGTATCAGCACCCCCCCTAATAACATGTGCACCTCACTGACCTCCTGTAATCAACCTGGGAGACTGGGAACTGTTCTAGGGAATTGTGGGGATCACTGGAGGTGTGTCCAATGTAGAATTATTTTGCAGTATTTTAAGTGGTGTACCGTAAATGTATTTTGACCAGCGTGCTTTGTTTGATTTCAGGTTGTGTGCTGGAAATGCTCAGACCACAAAGTTCCGTTGGAGTACGACAACAATAAAATCAACAAAGTTTGCAAAGACTGCTACTTAATTTTAATGGGACGCTCCGACAGCGAGGAGAAGAATGACAGTAAGAAGAAAGGAATTTTGGAGGTATGAAGTAGGATGCTGCAGAACTCTGGAAAACACTCACTGCTAAGCTATTCATGTTTTCAAAAACAGTGATCTTGGTTAGCAGTGATAGTGTCACCTGCTTACCTGTTCTCCTCTCCAGATTTTCAGTGTTAGTTTAAAATGTAGCATATGTTGGTGTAAATAGTTTGAATTAAAGGCAGAACAATTTAAGCACCTCACAGACACATTGAATCAGTGCAGCTCTGCCTGACCAGGCTGTGCAAAGAGGCCGAACTTTGCTGGGGACTCTGAAGGGGGCGTCACATTGGCTCTGACCCTCCCGGGGTGGGAGATGGGAAACCGGTAGGTACTCATTCTCCTCATTGCGCAACAGCGAACCCTACTGGCCAGACACTGAGCACATTCATGGATAAAATGAGTGGATCAAAAGCAGGACTGATCTCTGTTCTCTGTGATTGGTAGCCTGACCACCTCTGCTCTGGATTGCTTGGCATAAAAACAATTCTGGCTTTAGGCTTGTGAGATTGGAGGATGCTCACACGCCCTCAGAACATCTGTGCTGTGTGGGAACTCGCTGCGGTGAGGAGAAAAAACATAATTGGACATTCCAAATTGGGTAAAACCATGTTCAGTCATGTCAGAAGCCATGGAAGGCAATTCCTTGTGTGCGTGTGTGCGTGTGTGTGTGATTTCTACATGGAACAAGTTTTAGAACAAGACCGTGTAGACATTCAGCTTTTCAGGCCGCTAGATCGTCTGGAATGAAACCATTGTATTGATATAAAATAATACATTAACTGATCCCACCTGCAACCTAAAGTGGTTTCTTTGTGGTATTAAGACCATTCACATTGTTTTATTCCTTTACTGAAAATGTGCCTTTGCACTCAAAATAAGGACTTCCAGTTTAAAAATGTGTGTTAAAATACATCATGGATTATCCATACCCTGTTCTGATTTAAATATTATCTTTGGGTGTGTGGTGGTCAGTGAATAAATAGGAGCACGCTAAAAGAGCAATGTTCTTGTATTGACGGTGTGCTATAGACTCAAGTAAATATACAGAATGTCGTAAAAAGTCAAGCACTTACCAAGTATCTGCTGTTAAGCTTATATATTTATTATTATCATAATCATAAAAAACAATGAAGCAAATTCATGCAGACGCGTTGCAGCCACTGGCCTTCGTCAGTGCAGTAACATAATTTAAATCAAGCACATACAAGTGAGACATTTATATGTCTAAAACATGAATTATTCAATGATCTTTCAATAAAGCAATAACAATCAATACTTTAAGTGCCCAACTCAAACGATGTAAATACAAAACAAAAATATTTTATTATTAAAACGTACAGACCAACACCAAAACATGTATATTCAGGTCTAGTCTATTGTAAAATTACAAACTAGCACACAAAATCATAACGGACCACCAGATGCAACGACAGTAGATAAGATTATAAAAAAGGTGTAAACAACAGCTCCTCGTTCACACCACCAGGAGATTCAGTTTGCAAAGTATGTATCCAAGAGGCTTCTCTTTGTAGTAACAGTTTATTACGATCTCCATCTCGACGTGGGGTATTAACCACTTCAATCCCTATAAATCTGAGAGTACAACCGCTATGTTGTTGTTCATTAAAATGTCTCGCTACAGCTGATCGGATGTCATTATTCCTAATAGCGCTTTTATGTTCACTTATACGCGTTTTCAATTCCCTAATGGTCTTACCCACATAGCACAGACCACAAGGGCATTTCAACAAATAGACTGTTGCTTACACTTTTTTTATAATCTTATCGATTGTTGTTGCATCTAGTGGTCTGTTATGATTTTGTGTGCTAGTTTGTAATTTTACAACAGACTAGACCTGAATATACATATTTTGGTGCTGGCCTGTATGTTTTAATAATAAAATATTTTTGTTTTGTATTTACATCGTTTGAATTGGGCACTTAAAGTATTGATTGTTATTGCTTTATTGAAAGATCATTGAATAATTAATGTTTTAGACATATAAATGTCTCACCTGTATGTACTTGATTTAAATTATGTTACTGCACTGATGAAGGCCAGTGGCCGCAACGCGTCTGCATGAATTCGCTTCATTGTTTTTTTATGATGATGATGTTATAATAATAAATATATAAGCTTAACAGCAGATACCTGGTGAGTGCTTGACTTTTTACAACATTCTGGTTAGTGAATAACACTAGTAATAATAATAATAATAACACTAGTAATAACAACAACAATAATAATAATAATAATAATAATAATAATAATAATAATAATAATAATAATAATAATAATAATAATAATAATAAAATGTACACTTTTATAGAACCTTCCCCTCATGAATCAAGGCAAATCATTTAAAAATAAATAAAATAATGTCATGTGTTTTGATGAGTTTCATTCATCAAAAAGATTTACAATAAAATCTAAGAAAAAAAGAAAACAAAAAATAACAAAACCCAAACCAGGGACCCTCAAGCCCCAGTGTACTGTATCCTGAGCAATATACAGTTCTACTGTAGGTTACATGGGCAGTTAATGAGAACTTCAGATCAACAAGAATCACTCAAAGTCGTATTATAGTAATAATATAATGAACAAATGCATTTACATCCTGAAAACATTAAAGGAATAACCAGCATGATTGTCATTTGTTGTGTAGATTGAGGCCGCTGAGGTCTCTGGAAACAGCATTATCTGTGGCTTCCTGCAATATTTAGAGAAGACAAAACCATGGCAGAAAGCTTGGTGCGTCATCCCCAAAAACGAAGCACTGGTTTTGTATTTGTACGGAGCCCCACAGGTAAATCATTTCAAAATGCATCTTTAGTTTTGCTGTATACTTACTGCATATAGTCTTCTGACTTCTGCAAACCACTCTCTCTCCCCGTCAGGATGTGAAAGCCCAGGCGACGATTCCTCTGCTGGGGTACATGGTGGAGGAGAGCCAGCGCAGCGGGGACCTGCCACACAGTTTCAAACTGACCCAGTCCAAGTCTGTGCACAGCTTCTCAGCAGAGAGTGAGGATCTCAAAAACAAGTGGCTGAAGGTCATCAAGCTGGCAGTGAAGGGGGACTTCACCAAGCCTGAACCCGAACCCAGCGCAGACCCTGCAGCCTCACTGGAAAGCCCGCCAGACAGTCTCTGAAACACAGTGTCCTGTGAATGTGCTTTGGGCTTTACGATCCACTGTCTGCTGTTTGCTCCGTAGACAGATTTCGTTTTCTTCTCATCCACCTCCAATCTCAACAATACAATCTGATCAAGTACTGATACGATAATTAGTTATTTTAGTAAGTTTGTATATTTTAACACTAGGAATGAGAAGAAGAAAAAATGAGTTGTTTGGATGGGCCAACCTCTGGATGTGCACCAAGACTGGCCATTGTAAAAACGTCAGCTGGGAACACTTGTCATTGCATTTGCAGTAAGACAAAGAGATGACATCCTGAACATATTTCTGACATTTTCTTATTCATATAACTTGGTGCTTCAGCTGGCTATGGTCTTGTCTTATCTCAGTAATCCCCAATAATGCACAAGCTTGCACAAGAACAAGGAAGAGCTTCTACAGCAAAACAGTGGAGTTGCTTTGAATGCTTCTTTCAAATCATCTGTGGTCTTTGTTTTGTGCTGCAAGTCAGTTTTTTAAAAGCTTTTCTTGCAGCAAAGAAATTCCTGCAAGTATTAGATGCAGCTCTGAAATGCAACTTACCTCCAGTGACATTCAGATTGGGGATTTTAAGCTTAGATGACCAGATCCTAGATTTATCCATCCATCGGTCTGACTATTGATATCTACCTGTGGCCGCAGAGTGGACGTCCTGCTGACATTACATGAACATTATGTAAAAGTATATTGCTTTACTTGTCACCTAGTCCTTAAGTTACTTTAAAACTGAATCTGCTCTAAAAGAACCACAATCCATCCACAAGTTAGGGAACAATTAATAAAATGAATTGATTTTGAAAAAGTACACTGGCTGTGTGGCATGTTATCCTTACTGTGTGTTGCCATATATATAAAAATGATCACTTCTAAAATTATTTAAATTGCATAGCCAATGGAGTTTATGAAGTGCGGAAAGGTAGCTAAAGACAGAGGTAGCCCACACTGGAGAGTGCACCCCAATCACACGCCTACAAAGGAATTGGATTGCAATAAATGTTGACAATACATCAAAAGCACAATCACGAACCCCTGAAATTAAAATACAGCATTTAATTGAACTAATTGATACCACATTAGTGTGGAATTGCATTATTAGCAAACTGTAGAAAACTTTTAGTTTTCACTTTTACCAAGTTGTCCAGTCTCCTTTTCTAAGTTAAGTTATTGAATATGTTAGTATTTATACAGTAAAGAAATGAGAAATGGGCTGGATTTTTGAAATGTGAATATATGGTTCATGAACAAGTTTATGTGCCTCCTTGTTTAAACAATATATAAATTCCAAATAAATTAATAAATGCCATATTTTGAATCTTAAAAAAAAGAAAGATATATTACATACTGAGTATATGTTCCCAACTTTTATGTTTTTTTTGTTGCTGCTGTTGTTGTTGTTTTTTGTGATGTTCTTCCGTCTCTTCAGCCCCAATGTAATTACAGTACTAATGATTTAAATATATGTATAGTTTGTTCTTGTCTTGCCATTCATTTAAGTCTGTTAATTATTGGGTGTGTTTAAATAAAAAAAAAACAACAACAAAAAAAGAAACTTTGAATGTAAAATAATAGATTGTATATACATATATGGCCGTGATTGTCAGATTATTTGAAAAATTACACACTTTAAATTGTCAAAATGGACAAAATGTGTACCTTGTAAAATAAAAGTGATTCTGTCTATGTAATTCACCCTTTTGGATATTATTTTCTTATACTTACACTACATTTATTATGTTATAGAGCAATTACACATATAAACATATATTAATGTACATCTACATGTCTGATTTTAACATACAGAGTTGGATGATTACAGTCAGAAACAGTGGAAAAAGTCTGATTGGTAGAATGCCAGCTAGAAATGTTTTGTGTCCCAGGTTGCAATGTTGTTCACGTCTTCACTTGCTCATGTTATGCAGAGAATGCAAAACCACTAGAATGGTTTTGCTCCAGTTGGGATAAAGCCTGGTATGGACCTTCTTTAGTATCAGAATCAGGGTATAAGGAGGCTTCTGTATGTAGGTAAGTGTGTAACATTGGTTCTTCATTATCCTTGTAGATATACTGCAGAGCTACAAAAAAGCATGTTATTTTATAGAGCACAAAGAAGTGTCTTGTCTATCAGTCATTAAGTTCAACTACACAATAATAAGGGGAGTTGTGGAAATTGCACTAAAGCTTATAAAGGGCAAGGAATAATTTTCAACTACTCCTTTAATTTTGTCTTTTAAATCCATAGTCAGGAAGACAAATCCCTACAGCAGTAGATGCAGCAGTATACTGTAGCTAACTGTTAATATTCCGCTCATTCACAGGCTGCATTAGAGCTGAAAATGTGACATTTCTCTCTGCAGGCCTGTAACAGGCTTGTTACATGTGTGGGTTGTCACTGAACAATACTGAGGCAGACACAAGTGCTGACACTTGGGTAAATGGTAGCCCTAATGTCACATTTAATAAAGAAAACAAATCTAAAAATAAAAGTTTGCCACACAAAAAGTGCTAGTCCATCTAAAACAAACGTCCAGCTCCAGGAACCTGTTACTCTACGCAAACCCTCTCTATACACTTTCTGGGATCAACCTCCCCTAAACTAACCTACTTCTGAGCTCCCTGAGTCCCGGCCTTCTCACAGCAACTCCGGCCTTTTCTCACGGCCTCGTCATGAGCAACGTCTTGCGGTTCAAGGGTTCTGTAGCAGTTCATCCTTCGGAGCGGACGCTCTCCTGGGTTGTGGTCGTGTGCAGGGGTTGATGCTCCCGGAGCTAGTGCTGGTTCCATAGCTTCAGCTCACGGGATGATACGGGAGTCTGCAACACAAAAAGAAATAGCACAACAATCTTTTGCTCAGCACCCGTCTGTATGGCTGTGGCCGTGCAGTAGCCTCGAGCTGTGGCGCAGACGCTTTTTGAGCTCCACGCAACCTCCTCGGGCACGCCCCCCCCCAGCAAATCAGGACCTCCCAATCAACCGGGCGAGCCTACCTGCTCAATTAGTTCCTTAGCAACACGTCTCCTGCTGCATGTCCCAGCTGCTTCCATAAAGGCACACATGCACTCCAGAACCAGAGTTCCCCTGTCACAAGGCCTCAAAAACCTCAAAACATTGTTACGTGTGCAAGCCTGCTGCAGAGCGTACAGCTTTTTACACGTTTTCTTATTTGTTTGGATGCCTTACTGGATCGATCTGGTGGGGGGATTAAATAGGCCCAGTTTTTATAAAGGGTTCCCCCAAAACACCCCAAAAATCTACCGACTATTAATACATGGTTTTTGTATAAGTGTTGTAAATTATTTTTGCGCTTCCTTTCAAGCCCACCCCTCATCTCTTGCTGGCATTCATTATGGGAGCAAAGTGGTGGTACTGTTGCACTGGTGACAGATACTCTCAGTGTGTACACACAGCTGTTTCTATGGCAACTGCAACAGCACCACATTTCCAAACTGACAGCTGGATTCAACCAATTAAATCAACCTCTCTGAGATTGTGGCAGGACAGCTTGTGGTGACGTTAGACCAGGAAGGATATGGATACAGAGAGGTGAGTGAATTGAGCTTGTGCACAGATTTACTGTAAAAATAAAAGGTTTAAACAGAAAACAAAACACTTCGCATAACAAAACGGCTTGTTAGCCAAAACAACAACCAAACCAAAACACAAAACAGACCGAGCACTAAATAAAACAAGTATCGCCCTGGTGAACTTTTCACCAGCGCGCCTAGCAATTGTTATATTCTTTTAGTTTTGGTTCTTACTGTCTCGTTCTCTCGTTCCACCTCTGAACACACACTCCTCCATCAGCCAAAGCTGTGGGTTGATCTAATCATACCTTAATCAATCAATCTGGAGACAGTCACATTCTGCACAGGTTTAGCATGGATGGGGAAGTTTAACCCCATCCACACTGCAAAACAACAATAACAAAACATTGTGTTTTATACAAATTAAACAATACGTTTTAAATAATAATAACACAAATACAAAATAATACACAATACACACAGGGGCGGGGGGGTACCCCGTCACAGAGATCAACTCAACTGCCTGAAGCAGCCTGGACCAAGCAATCACTCATACCCCGTCTCCACTGCCACATCTGACCCGTGAGGACTCGGTACGGTACGGTTACGGGTGGTTGTCTACTGGCTATTTGTCGAGCAGAGTGAGAACCAAACCATGAAACTCCAGCCTCACAAAACCTCTGAATCCAGCTGCGAGCTGAGCCGAGTCAGGGGCGGGGTTAAGGATTTTCATCATTACGTTGCGTCAGTCAGTACACTCCACAAAGACAAACAACAAACAACATGCCGGGCAGCGTGGTGAGAGAAAAGTACAGCCTTAAAAGTGCAGACTCTAGTTTCTCTGTGGGCAGATAGAAGTATTCAGGAACATCTGGAGTCATGCATCAGAAATGAGAAAGTTTATGTCCGAAAAGCAAATGGACATAAACTGCAGGTATGGTGCACTTAACTCACATACTCAAAAACCAAATACCAAATGTCTCATCCATCACCTTTATTATATTAATATAAAGGAAAGAAATGCGGAAAATAAAACAATTCTAAACTTATTTACAAAAATATAGTAAAACAAAATACAGCTGTACCATACTGTTGGAGAAAATCCAAACCTAGCAGCACTCTGGAAGACGTCAACTACTAGACAAGTCTGTACCCTCCCCCCACCGCTCCTGCTCCCACTACTACTGTACCTATCGGTCTCACCTGTCCTGCTATGACTGTCTCTCACATCCCTGTTATTCTGTCCTCTCACTCCCATCCTCTATCCTCGCTCCGCCGCTGCTCCCCTAACCCCTCTAACCTCATCCCTCTGCCTCTCCTCCCCTCCCACTCTCTCCCCTCCGCACTCTCTCTGGTGACCTCTGGAACTGTCACTATTCTGCTAACAAAGCCCTCACCTCCCGTCCTACCCGTCCCTCCCTTCCCCAACCCTGGCTCTCCTCTGTGCTCCGTTCAGCAAGAACCAAACTACACTCTGCTGAAAAGAAATGGAAGAGAACCAAACTCCCTGCTGCCCTAGACCTCTACCGCTCCCTCCTCTCCTCCTTCTCCTCTACTATCTCCTCTGCTATATGCTCCTATTTCCGATCTATTATCCAATCCTCCACTAACAACCCCCGGAAACTATTCTCTACCTTCTCCTCTCTCCTCAACGCTCCCCCCCTCCTCCCTCCTCCTCTATCACCTCTGACGACGTTGCCTCTTTCTTCTCCTCTGAAATCTCTGATATCCGGAAACGCCCCCCCATCCCTTCCTTTCTGGTTTCTTGTCTAACTACGCTTCACCCTCTCCAATCTGGTTTCCGCTCTGTTCATTCCACTGAAACCGCTCTCCTGTCTGTCACTAACTCGCTAAACTCTGCCTGTGCTGCCTCTCTCTCCTTTGTCCTAATTCGAATCAATCTCTCTGCTGCCTTTGACCTACCTCTCTGACCGTACCTACCAGGTGACCTGGCGTGGCTCAACCTCCACACCTCACCCTCTCTCAACAGGAGTTCCCCAAGGATCAGTCTTGGGTCCTCTCCTGTTCTCTCTCTACAGCTGCTCCCTTGGCTCCTTCATCGTATCCTATGGTTTCTCATACCATTTCTATGCTGATGATGCTCAGATCTTCCTCTCCTCCCTCTCCTCCCTTCCTGTATCTCTACTTGTGTCTGCTATCTCCTCCTGGATGCACTCACATCACTTCAAACTCAACCTCTCTAAATCTGATCTCCTTTTCTTCTCCTCATCTTCCCCCTTCTCTGATCACTGTATCTCCATTCCTCTGGAATCTACCACGCTCTCTCCCTCCCCCTCAGCCAAGAACCTCGGAGTAACCCTGGACCCCTGCCTCTCCTACTCCCAGCACATCTCCACTGTAGCACGCACCTGCCGTTTCTTCCTGAGCAACACACTAAGAATCCGACCCTTCCTCAACAAATACTCCACGCAACTCCTCGTCCAGGCCCTGGTACTCTCCCGCCTAGACTACTGCAACTCCCTCCTGGCCGGCCTCCCTGCGTCCGCCACCCGTCCGCACCAGCTCATCCAGAACTCCGCTGCTCGCCTGGTGTTCTCTCTGCCTCGCTTCTCCCACACTACTCCCCTGCTCCGCTCACTCCACTGGTTCCCGATCACCGCTCGCATCCAGTTCAAGACTCGTACTCGCCTACCGCCTTGACCAGACTGCACCCAGCTACCACCAGACCTTCATCTCTCCCTACACCCCCACCCGACCTCTCCGCTCCACCTGCACTAGAAGACTGGCTGTATATGCTCCCCAGCCTCCAGAGCCCACTCCTTCTCCACCCTCACCCCGCAGTGGTGGAACAACCTTTCTACAGATGTCAGGACTGCCCAGTCCCTGACCACCATCCAACGCCTCCTCAAGACACACCTCTTCAGACGACACCTGTGAAACTGAACTCGTCTCTTCTGGACAATATAGCACTCTGCCTTCAATGCACTTATCTGATCCCTATTTTTCTGTATTTAATCCTGCACTTTAACCCAATCTGTAGTATTTAGTATTTCACCTGCACTCATATCTAACCCTGATGTAACTATCAACACTGTTATCTGCTCGAACTGCCCCGATATCAAATCGTACTGTGTTTTGTATATTCTCTTATTAGGACTGAAGTCATTGTATTTTGTATCTTGCTTTTAATTGTACTGTAATTCTTGATATGTATTTTTTGTATACAACTGTAAGTCACCCTGGGTAAGGGCGTCTGCTAAGAAATTAATAATTATAATAAATAATACATACAACTACAGCTCTTGCCGCGCTTGCGCAGTTTCTTTTTTTTTAAGCATGCAAACAAAAAACAACTCTAGCAAAAACAAGAACTATCCTTAAACGGGATATCTTTGGCAAATCATATTTTTTAAACCTTCTTTTTCCCCCTTCAACAGAACTAATATGAACTTTATTAAATTGATATAATCAGTAAAATGTGTGGATTATTGTCACAAAGACGGCCGGAGTGGGTGGCGTCAGACCAGATGCAGGAAATACACAGACAGAGACTTGGAGTTTGGTGGAGCTGAGCGAATGGTTTCGCTCAGCATTTAATAAAACAGCACAGAAAATAAAAGGTTTGAAACACAAAAACACTGGACACGGCACTACACGCCAAAATAAAGAGACAAACAAAACGGACTACACAGACAAAACACGGTGAGTGAAAACACTTAACTATTATTATTATTCTTCTTCTTCTTCTTCTTATTATTATTATTACCTCCGTCTCCAATCCCGTTCTCCACTCACTGAACACCTAACCACGAGTGACAGAAAATGTGTCTATATATACTGTTTGTGCTGGGATTCAATTACTAATTAATTATTCACTTGAATCCCAGCACGTGAATTAATTCTGTGCAACCCCGTGCTCACATATTACATTTAACCAGCACGTGAAGTGATTTGTGCTCTCCTCGTGCCTAAATACAAATCTACACTTTTTAAATCACACGTGAAACACAGACCTGTTTATATCCCGTGTACCAATGACTATACACCAACATTAACACACGCAACATACAACACATAACACACAAAATACACACAGGGGCGGGCACTTTGCCACATATACCCCCCCCTGTGCAAAGCACACATGGCCTCAACGGCCACCTCCCCCCTTAAATACCCAGCAGTCCAGGCCAAAGTGTCGGGCTGGGAAGGGAGGCTTCAGTGGGCCCATGGCTGGAAATGCTGTCAGCTCCCCTGCCGGTAGTGGCACGGCTGACAGCATGCTGGTCCCGTCCTGCAGCGAAAAAGCTGCGGGGGCAGGTGGTCCCCCGACCTCCCCCTTCTTCGTAGCCGGCAGCTCCCTCCTGTGGGGCTCCGGCCACAAGAACTCCTGCAGCGAAACTGCTGCTGGGGAAAGTGGTCTCCAGACCTCGTCCCCCTTCTTCGTGGCCGGCAGCTCCCCTTTCTGGGGCTCCGGCCACCGTACTCCCTGTGGAGGTACGGGCAGCAGAGGCAGCTCCTGCTCCTCTGCTCCTGGCGGTGGTGGAGGCAGAGGCAGCTCCAGCTCCTCTGCTCCTGGCGGTGGTGGAGGCAGAGGCAGCTCCAGCTCCTCTGCTCCTGGCGGTGGTGGAGGCAGAGGCAGCTCCAGCTCCTCTGCTCCTAGTGGAGGAAGCGGTGGTGGCGGAGGCCATGGGGCTGATGCTGGCCACTCAGAGGGAGGCTGTGGCAATGCTGGCTCCCTCTGCTGTGGCGGCTGGGCTGGTGTGCGCCGTGCTGCCCTCATCAGCATGAATAGAGGCTGCTGGGGGACACCAGCCTCCTGCCCCTCTCCCCCCCAAAAATTTTCAGGGGGTTGAGCCTGTAACTCCTCCCCTTCCGGCTCTTGGGGCTGAACCAGCAGGCATTTTCTCTCTGCTGGTGGCTTGGGTCCCAGGGCTGTGGAAGCCCCGACTTGCCTCCCTTTGGGCTGTGGACGCACCGACTCCTCCCTTTTGGGCTGTGGATGCACCGACTCCTCCCTTTTGGGCTGTGGACGCACCGACTCCTCCCTCTTGGGCTGTGGACGTTCGGGCTCCCCCCACTCAGGCTGTGGACGTTCGGGCTCCCCCCACTCAGGCTGTGGATGTTCGGGCTCCTCCCACTCAGGCGTAGGACGTTCGGGCTCCTCCCACTCAGGCGTAGGACGTTCGGGCTCCTCCCACTCAGGCATAGGACGCTCGGGCTCCTCCCACTCAGGCGTAGGACGCTCGGGCTCCTCCCGCTCGGGCTGTGGACGCAAAACCAGCAGGCATTCACCCTCTGCTGGTGGAGATGGGGACAGCAGGTACTCACCCTCTGCTGGTGGAGATGGGGACAGCAGGTACTCCTCTGCTGGTGGTCCTGCTACCTGGGCTGCTGTTCCGTTTATGATTGCCTCCAGGTAGCTGAGGACCAACCCCACACCTTCCTCCCAGGTGCTTAGGGTCTGTTCCCTTGCGTAAGCCTCCCATCTCTCCTCATCCATAAACTGCAGGAACTGGACGACTATTGGGATAGACTGGGCCTCCAGCCCAGCATTTTCCAGCATCCAGTCCCGCACTTTGATGGCGTCTTCTGCCATTTTTTTATTTATTTCCTTTTTTTTTTTTTTCCAAAAATGCTGTTCCTGCTCTGGCCTGAGTCCTGGAGGTGCTGTAGATCCCACGCAGGACACCACGTGTCACAAAGACGGCCGGAGTGGGTGGCGTCAGACCAGATGCAGGAAATACACAGACAGAGACTTGGAGTTTGGTGGAGCTGAGCGAATGGTTTCGCTCAGCATTTAATAAAACAGCACAGAAAATAAAAGGTTTGAAACACAAAAACACTGGACACGGCATTACACGCCAAAATAAAGAGACAAACAAAACGGACTACACAGACAAAACACGGTGAGTGAAAACACTTAACTATTATTATTATTCTTCTTCTTCTTCTTCTTCTTCTTATTATTACCTCCGTCTCCAATCCCGTTCTCCACTCACTGAACACCTAACCACGAGTGACAGAAAATGTGTCTATATATACTGTTTGTGCTGGGATTCAATTACTAATTAATTATTCACTTGAATCCCAGCACGTGAATTAATTCTGTGCAACCCCGTGCTCACATATTACATTTAACCAGCACGTGAAGTGATTTGTGCTCTCCTCGTGCCTAAATACAAATCTACACTTTTTAAATCACACGTGAAACACAGACCTGTTTATATCCCGTGTACCAATGACTATACACCAACATTAACACACGCAACATACAACACATAACACACAAAATACACACAGGGGCGGGCACTTTGCCACAATTATAAAGAAATTCCTAACTATATTTCCAAAATATAGCAATTCATTTTTTAACACCATTTGTTTGCGCATCTTTTGGCAAACTGAGATAATTAATAACAATGATTAATAACAACTGTCTTTTGTTGAGTGTGACATCAGTAGCACGGCTCGGCTCTGCAGTGGAAAAACAAACCAGGCTCCTGTCAACCACACCCTGAGGGCTCGGTATGGACCCGGCGCAGCTCGACCTTACATGGTTTTACTGCAAGTGTTTTTGATACAGCAATCTAAACAATGAAAAAACATTAAAGACATTTAAACAGTTAGAATTTTCCCAAAGGAATTCCATTCCATCAGCAAACAGAGCCACCAATGCCGGTTAGATGACATAACAGTGAGCCCAAAACCACGCCGACATCACCGCGAAGGACATTACAGCGACTGCCCATAACAGCGCTACGACATCACCGTGCTGAACTACAATTCCCAGAAGACTGGGTTCACCACAGATTTTCTGATTGCAGAAGACTATAGTTTTTTTTTTTCACTGTTCTCATAGAGCTGCATCATAACTAAACTGGTAAATACGTTAAGTAAAACCTCCATGCATTTTTTATGTAGTTGTGCTGCATATTGTTTTTTGTTTTTATTTTCACTTGTTGCAAAATGATATTCAGCACATGTTTTGATATATATATATATATATTCAGTATATATATACAGAGCCAGCTGCCCACCTGGCTCTTTATATGGCACCTTTGGCAGCAATTACAGCCATGAGTCTATTTGGATAAGTCTCTACCAGCTTTGCACATCTGGACACTGCAATTTTTGCCCATTCTTCTTTGCAAAATTGCTCAAGCTCCGTCAAGTTGGATGGGGACCTTTGGTGAACAGCAATTTTCAACTCTTTCCACATATTCTCAATTGGATTGAGGTCCGGGCTTTGACTGGGCCACTCCAGGACTTTGACCTTTTTGTTTTTAAGCCACTCCAGTGTGGCTTTGGCTGTATGTTTGGGGTCATTGTCCTGCTGGAAGATGAATCTTCTCCCAAGTCCCAGGTCTCTTCCAGACTTCAGCAGGTTATCCTCCAGGATTTCTCTGTACTTTGCTGCATCCATTTTGCCCTATATCTTCACAAGCTTTCCAGGCCCTGACGCAGAGAAGCATCCCCATAGCATGATGTTGCCACCACCATGCTTCACGGTAGGGATGGTGTTCTCAGGATGATGTGCGGTGTTAGGCTTGCGCCAAACATAGCGCTTAGCGTTGAGGCCAAAAAGCTCTATTTTGGTCTCATCAGACCATAGAATCTTCTTCCACTTGGTCTCAGAGTCTCCCACATGCCTTCTGGCAAACTCTAGCTGAGATTTGATGTGAGTTTTTTTCAACAATGGCTTTCTTTTTGACACTCTCCCATAAAGGCCAGTTTTGTGAAGCACCTGGGCTATTGTTGCCATATGCACAGTGTCTCCCAGCTCAGCCGTGGAAGACTGTAACTCCTTTAGAGTTGCCATAGGCCTCTTGGTGGCCTCCCTGACTAGTGCCCTTCTCGCTCGGATACTCAGTTTTTGAGGACGGCCTGTTCTAGATAGATTCACAGTTGTGCCATATTCTCTCAGTTTCTTAATAATGGACTTTACTGTGCTCTGGGGGATATTCAATGCTTTGGAAATGTTCTTATATCCTACCCCTGATTGGTGCTTTTGAAGAACCTTATTTCGGATTTGCTTTGAATGTTCCTTCGTCTTCATGATGTAGTTTTTGTTTGGAAATGTAGTAACCAACTGTGGGACCTCCCAGAGACAGGTGTATTTAACCTGAAATCATGTGAAACACCTAATTGCACACAGGTGGACTCCATTCAACTAATTATGTGACTTCTAAAGACAATTGGTTGCACCAGAGCTTATTTAGGTGTGTCATAGCAAAGGGGGTGAATACTTATGCAATCAATTATTTTCTGTTTTATATTTGTAATTAATTTAGAACAATTTGTAGGTTTTATTTTTCACTTTGACATTATGGACTTTTTTGTGTTGATCAGTGGCAAAAACTCCTAATTCAATCCATTTTGATTCCATGTTGTAACACAATAAAATGTGGAAAAGTCCAAGGGGGGTGAATACTTTTGAGAGCCACTGTGTATATATATATATATATATATATATATATATATATATATATATATATATATATATATATATATTACTCCTCCACAGGAAATCCGGGATTGGGCAAGGACTGTATAATGTGTCTGCCCAGTTCTGAATGCTGTCTAGATAATTTTGAATTACCTTTGCTGCTGCAACAGTGTTTGCCACTCTTCCTATTTTTGTGTCATCTGCAAATTTAACAAGTTTGCTTACTATACCGGAATCTAAATCATTAATGTAGATTAGGAATAGCAGAGGACCTAATACTGATCCCTGTGGTACACCACTGGTTACCTCGGTCCATTTTGAGGTTTCTCTTCTAATCAGTACTTTCTGTTTTCTACATGTTAACCAACCACCTAATCCATGTGCATGCATTTACTTGAATCCCTACTGAGTTCAGTTTGAGAATTAATCTTACTAAGTTTACCTAATTTAATTAAGCTTATTAAGTTCTCTTTTATAAGGGACTGACTACACCCTGAATCTAAGAGAGCATGGGTTTGTGTATCATCCATTGACACAGGAATAACAAAACCCATCTGCTAGAATGACTGATGAAATGGAACAGTCTTACCTGGTCAGATGAGGTCACATCCCAAAGCGGGGCAATCCCGATCAATGTGGCTCACCTCTCAGCTTGCTCCACATATCGGTGAACTGGTTTCTCACCATGAAGCTTCAGCAGGAGGTTGAAACACAGGAGCCATCAAAGGGGCTCGACGGTAGGGTGGCCGCGCGAGACACCGTTCCAACACCGCAGCAGCCTGTGGGTGACCCCACCCTGCCCCGGTTCTCGGGCCGGGAGCTCCTGGTGCCACACTCCGTCCAAAGACCTGGTTACCCCCCAGTCCCTTTGCCCTCCCTGGGGCCAGTAGAGGTGGTGATGCAGGAGTAGTGCTGTTTTCAGGCAGCTGAGTGGGCGTTGGTTCTGCTGCCTGGTACTGCCCTGCCAATTGGAACGCCCGATCTAGGGTGGCGGGTGCCTGTAGTTGCACCCACAAGCGCAGCCCTGGAGCAAATCACCCCAGGAACCGCTCAACTATGATCAACTCCACCAGCCTTGTAGTGGTGGTCACCCCCGGGCTCAGCCATCCCCGGGTGTAATCCTGCAAGCGGTGAGCGATGGCCCTGGGGTGTTTCTCCGCAGAGAAGCTCTCCTCCCGGAATTTGCGGCGGTAACACACTGGAGTCACCCCCATGTGGTTGAGGATGGTCGCTTTTAGCGTGGGGTAGTCCATCATCACTGCCAGATCCAGGGACCCTCGCTGCTGCCGTAGTTCTTATAGGTCGAGCCACCCCCCAAGGCCCACCTGTCAACCACTCAGAGAGAGGTGAAGACAGCACACCCTCACCCAACCTCTCCGTGTCATTGCCATGATTGACAGGTGGATCTTACGGGGCTGCTGCCCTCTTCCTGCAGAACCACGCATGCGCCAGACAGTCAGCACAGATCTCCCCTGTTACAGGGATTTATACTTGGGTTGAACTCCCCATTCCTTGCAAGCTTGCTTCCAAGCTTTGGAGATAAATTGGGGTCCGTTGTCCAATACAAGTATCTTGGGCACTCCCCAACGACATAATACTTCATTCTCAAGTTTTTGAACAACAGCATTTGAAGTTGCTTTGCAGAGTTCAAAAATTTCTGTCCATCTTGTAAACTGGTCAACCACTGCAAAAAGATATTCATTCCCATGGTGACTTCTTGGGAAAGGTCCCATTAAGTCCACGACTACTTTGTACCATGGTTCTCCATTGCGATTGGGCACCATGAAACCCACGGGGCGCAGATTTCGCATGTCCTGACATACTGAGCTACATCTCTGGACATCCCTCTCCAGAAGTATCATTGCTGCACTCTCTGAAGTGTTTTTTGGAAGTTAGGATGGCTGCCGTCTTATCATCATTAAACAGATTCAACCCCTTTTTCTGTAAATCTGTAGGGATAACAATCTTCCAAGCAGTTTCTGCATAGTTGGAGTTAGGGTCCTCTACAAGACGATACAGAATGTCATCCACCAAAGTATAGTGTTGCCTTGCACCTCAAATTCATGCTGCTTGAGCGTCTGAATGAGGAAGTTCACCATGTTTGACATAATGTAGGCTTAAATACTCATCCTTGGCCTGGGCTTCACGTAGTGTGTCACGTTGTAGGTGTGTGTGGCAATGTGCCCCGCCCCTGTGTGCATGTGTATGTTATATGTTGTATGTTGCGTGTGGTGTGTTAAATGTTGGTGTATTGTAGTTGGTACACGGGATATAAATGGGGGTGTGCAGCACGAGGATTTAAATTGTATAATTATATTTAGGCACGGGATTGCACTTCACGTGCATTTAAAGTATGTAATAATATGTGAGCACGGGGTTGCACGTAATGAATTCACGTGCTGGGATTCAAGTGAATAATTAATTAGTAATTGAATCCCAGCACAACAGTATATATAAAGACACGTAGCACTCACTCGGGGTTGGGTGTTCGAGAGTGGAGAACGGGAGAGAGAGAAGGAGAAAGAAAAGCAAAGCAAAATAAAACAAAACGTAACGTAAAGTGTTTGTTCTCACCGTGTTTGTTTGTCTCCATGCACCGTTTGTTAAGTGTTAGATCGTTTTGTTTGTCTTCTTTATTTTGGCTACCAGTGCCGTGTCCTGTTTTCTGTTCTGTCTGTTTAAACCATTTTCGTTTAATAAACGCTGAGTGCCACCATTGCACTCAGCATTACTCATCACAACCGTCTGTCTGTGTATTCCTTTCTGGTCTGACGCCACCCACTCCAGCCGTCTTTGTGACAAGGTGGCAAAGCAATGCCATCTGCTGCAGTAGCTAGAGACAGTGGGGTTGTGGATTCTGAGATGGGCATGACGTGCAGGTAACATCTTGTCCCCCGGATGGCTGTAGTCTTCCTCACTGTCTGCTATGGGATTGCGTGAGAGAGCATCACAGTGCTTTACCTCAAAGTCAAACTCCTGCAGCTGAAGAGACCACCGAGCCGACTTGCCGCTTGCATCTCGCATGCTGGCCAGCCACTTCAGAGCGCTGTTGTTGGTTAGAGGCCAGAAGTAGGAACCAAAACACTGACACCAGGCAGTACTGCAGTTCAAAGACAAAAGATGCGGCAGCGCCATTTATTTAAATACAAAAATAAAATAAATATTTTATAACATAAAACACAGTGCTCACAGAGCGAAAATAAAAGTTTAAACAAAACAAATCTTGAACACAAAATAATATACTTAAAGGTCAGGCTGGGCAGTAGCCTTC
>NW_026708463.1:0-53788 GCF_902713425.1 Acipenser ruthenus | reverse complement strand
GAAATGCAATCGCCTGCGGCCACACCACCTTGAATAAGCCTGATCTCGTCTGATCTCAGAAGCTAAGCAATGTTGGGCTTGGTTAGTACTTGGATGGGAGACCACCTGGGAATATCAAGTGCTGCAGGCATTACATTTTACAATTGAAATGTGTGGAGGACAAAAGGAAATTTTGGAGGAATCACCCCCAGCTCACTAAACATAAAAGTCATGAAAGCAGAAATGCAATCGCCTGCGGCCACACCACCTTGAATAAGCCTGATCTTGTCTGATCTCAGAAGCTAAGCAATGTTGGGCTTGGTTAGTACTTGGATGGGAGACCACCTGGGAATATCAAGTTCTGCAGGCATTACATTTTACAATTGAAATGTGTGGAGGACAAAAGGAAATTTTGGAGGAATCACCCCCAGCTCACTAAACATAAAAGTCATGAAAGCAGAAATGCAATCGCCTGCGGCCACACCACCTTGAATAAGCCTGATCTCGTCTGATCTCAGAAGCTAAGCAATGTTGGGCTTGGTTAGTACTTGGATGGGAGACCACCTGGGAATATCAAGTGCTGCAGGCATTACATTTTACAATTGAAATGTGTGGAGGACAAAAGGAAATTTTGGAGGAATCACCCCCAGCTCACTAAACATAAAAGTCATGAAAGCAGAAATGCAATCGCCTGCGGCCATACCACCTTGAATAAGCCTGATCTCAGAAGCTAAGCAATGTTGGGCTTGGTTAGTACTTGGATGGGAGACCACCTGGGAATATCAAGTGCTGCAGGCATTACATTTTACAATTGAAATGTGTGGAGGACAAAAGGAAATTTTGGAGGAATCACCCCCAGCTCTCTAAACATAAAAGTCATGAAAGCAGAAATGCAATCGCCTGCGGCCACACCACCTTGAATAAGCCTGATCTTGTCTGATCTCAGAAGCTAAGCAATGTTGGGCTTGGTTAGTACTTGGATGGGAGACCACCTGGGAATATCAAGTTCTGCAGGCATTACATTTTACAATTGAAATGTGTGGAGGACAAAAGGAAATTTTGGAGGAATCACCCCCAGCTCACTAAACATAAAAGTCATGAAAGCAGAAATGCAATCGCCTGCGGCCACACCACCTTGAATAAGCCTGATCTCGTCTGATCTCAGAAGCTAAGCAATGTTGGGCTTGGTTAGTACTTGGATGGGAGACCACCTGGGAATATCAAGTGCTGCAGGCATTACATTTTACAATTGAAATGTGTGGAGGACAAAAGGAAATTTTGGAGGAATCACCCCCAGCTCACTAAACATAAAAGTCATGAAAGCAGAAATGCAATCGCCTGCGGCCACACCACCTTGAATAAGCCTGATCTTGTCTGATCTCAGAAGCTAAGCAATGTTGGGCTTGGTTAGTACTTGGATGGGAGACCACCTGGGAATATCAAGTTCTGCAGGCATTACATTTTACAATTGAAATGTGTGGAGGACAAAAGGAAATTTTGGAGGAATCACCCCCAGCTCACTAAACATAAAAGTCATGAAAGCAGAAATGCAATCGCCTGCGGCCAAACACCTTGAATAAGCCTGATCTCGTCTGATCTCAGAAGCTAAGCAATGTTGGGCTTGGTTAGTACTTGGATGGGAGACCACCTGGGAATATCAAGTGCTGCAGGCATTACATTTTACAATTGAAATGTGTGGAGGACAAAAGGAAATTTTGGAGGAATCACCCCCAGCTCACTAAACATAAAAGTCATGAAAGCAGAAATGCAATCGCCTGCGGCCACACCACCTTGAATAAGCCTGATCTCGTCTGATCTCAGAAGCTAAGCAATGTTGGGCTTGGTTAGTACTTGGATGGGAGACCACCTGGGAATATCAAGTGCTGCAGGCATTACATTTTTGTAATTACATTTTACAATTGAAATGTGTGGAGGACAAAAGGAAATTTTGGAGGAATCACCCCCAGCTCACTAAACATAAAAGTCATGAAAGCAGAAATGCAATCGCCTGCGGCCACACCACCTTGAATAAGCCTGATCTCGTCTGATCTCAGAAGCTAAGCAATGTTGGGCTTGGTTAGTACTTGGATGGGAGACCACCTGGGAATATCAAGTGCTGCAGGCATTACATTTTACAATTGAAATGTGTGGAGGACAAAAGGAAATTTTGGAGGAATCACCCCCAGCTCACTAAACATAAAAGTCATGAAAGCAGAAATGCAATCGCTTGCGGCCACACCACCTTGAATAAGCCTGATCTCGTCTGATCTCAGAAGCTAAGCAATGTTGGGCTTGGTTAGTACTTGGATGGGAGACCACCTGGGAATATCAAGTGCTGCAGGCATTACATTTTTGTAATTACATTTTACAATTGAAATGTGTGGAGGACAAAAGGAAATTTTGGAGGAATCACCCCCAGCTCACTAAACATAAAAGTCATGAAAGCAGAAATGCAATCGCCTGCGGCCACACCACCTTGAATAAGCCTGATCTCGTCTGATCTCAGAAGCTAAGCAATGTTGGGCTTGGTTAGTACTTGGATGGGAGACCACCTGGAATATCAAGTGCTGCAGGCATTACATTTTACAATTGAAATGTGTGGAGGACAAAAGGAAATTTTGGAGGAATCACCCTCAGCTCACTAAACATAAAAGTCATGAAAGCAGAAATGCAATCGCCTGCGGCCACACCACCTTGAATAAGCCTGATCTCGTCTGATTTCAGAAGCTAAGCAATGTTGGGCTTGGTTAGTACTTGGATGGGAGACCACCTGGGAATATCAAGTGCTGCAGGCATTACATTTTTGTCATTACATTTTACAATTGAAATGTGTGGAGGACAAAAGGAAATTTTGGAGGAATCACCCCCAGCTCACTAAACATAAAAGTCATGAAAGCAGAAATGCAATCGCCTGCGGCCACACCACCTTGAATAAGCCTGATCTCAGAAGCTAAGCAATGTTGGGCTTGGTTAGTACTTGGATGGGAGACCACCTGGAATATCAAGTGCTGCAGGCATTACATTTTACAATTGAAATGTGTGGAGGACAAAAGGAAATTTGGGAGGAATCACCCCCAGCTCACTAAACATAAAAGTCATGAAAGCAGAAATGCAATCGCTTGCGGCCACACCACCTTGAATAAGCCTGATCTCGTCTGATCTCAGAAGCTAAGCAATGTTGGGCTTGGTTAGTACTTGGATGGGAGACCACCTGGGAATATCAAGTGCTGCAGGCATTACATTTTTGTAATTACATTTTACAATTGAAATGTGTGGAGGACAAAAGGAAATTTTGGAGGAATCACCCCCAGCTCACTAAACATAAAAGTCATGAAAGCAGAAATGCAATCGCCTGCGGCCACACCACCTTGAATAAGCCTGATCTCGTCTGATCTCAGAAGCTAAGCAATGTTGGGCTTGGTTAGTACTTGGATGGGAGACCACCTGGGAATATCAAGTTCTGCAGGCATTACATTTTACAATTGAAATGTGTGGAGGACAAAAGGAAATTTTGGAGGAATCACCCCCAGCTCACTAAACATAAAAGTCATGAAAGCAGAAATGCAATCGCCTGCGGCCACACCACCTTGAATAAGCCTGATCTCGTCTGATTTCAGAAGCTAAGCAATGTTGGGCTTGGTTAGTACTTGGATGGGAGACCACCTGGGAATATCAAGTGCTGCAGGCATTACATTTTTGTCATTACATTTTACAATTGAAATGTGTGGAGGACAAAAGGAAATTTTTGGAGGAATCACCCCCAGCTCACTAAACATAAAAGTCATGAAAGCAGAAATGCAATCGCCTGCGGCCACACCACCTTGAATAAGCCTGATCTCAGAAGCTAAGCAATGTTGGGCTTGGTTAGTACATGGATGGGAGACCACCTGGGAATATCAAGTGCTGCAGGCATTACATTTTACAATTGAAATGTGTGGAGGACAAAAGGAAATTTGGGAGGAATCACCCCCAGCTCACTAAACATAAAAGTCATGAAAGCAGAAATGCAATCGCTTGCGGCCACACCACCTTGAATAAGCCTGATCTCGTCTGATCTCAGAAGCTAAGCAATGTTGGGCTTGGTTAGTACTTGGATGGGAGACCACCTGGGAATATCAAGTGCTGCAGGCATTACATTTTTGTAATTACATTTTACAATTGAAATGTGTGGAGGACAAAAGGAAATTTTGGAGGAATCACCCCCAGCTCACTAAACATAAAAGTCATGAAAGCAGAAATACAATCGCCTGCGGCCACACCACCTTGAATAAGCCTGATCTCGTCTGATCTCAGAAGCTAAGCAATGTTGGGCTTGGTTAGTACTTGGATGGAGACCACCTGGGAATATCAAGTGCTGCAGGCATTACATTTTACAATTGAAATGTGTGGAGGACAAAAGGAAATTTTGGAGGAATCACCCCCAGCTCACTAAACATAAAAGTCATGAAAGCAGAAATGCACTCGCCTGCGGCCCCACCACCTTGAATAAGCCTGATCTCGTCTGATTTCAGAAGCTAAGCAATGTTGGGCTTGGTTAGTACTTGGATGGGAGACCACCTGGGAATATCAAGTGCTGCAGGCATTACAGTTTTGTCATTACATTTTACAATTGAAATGTGTGGAGGACAAAAGGAAATTTTGGAGGAATCACCCCCAGCTCACTAAACATAAAAGTCATGAAAGCAGAAATGCAATCGCCTGCGGCCACACCACCTTGAATAAGCCTGATCTCAGAAGCTAAGCAATGTTGGGCTTGGTTAGTACTTGGATGGGAGACCACCTGGGAATATCAAGTGCTGCAGGCATTACATTTTACAATTGAAATGTGTGGAGGACAAAGGAAATTTGGGAGGAATCACCCCCAGCTCACTAAACATAAAAGTCATGAAAGCAGAAATGCAATCGCCTGCGGCCACACCACCTTGAATAAGCCTGATCTCGTCTGATCTCAGAAGCTAAGCAATGTTGGGCTTGGTTAGTACTTGGATGGGAGACCACCTGGGAATATCAAGTTCTGCAGGCATTACATTTTACAATTGAAATGTGTGGAGGACAAAAGGAAATTTTGGAGGAATCACCCCCAGCTCACTAAACATAAAAGTCATGAAAGCAGAAATACAATCGCCTGCGGCCACACCACCTTGAATAAGCCTGATCTCGTCTGATCTCAGAAGCTAAGCAATGTTGGGCTTGGTTAGTACTTGGATGGGAGACCACCTGGGAATATCAAGTGCTGCAGGCATTACATTTTACAATTGAAATGTGTGGAGGACAAAAGGAAATTTTGGAGGAATCACCCCCAGCTCACTAAACATAAAAGTCATGAAAGCAGAAATGCAATCGCCTGCGGCCACACCACCTTGAATAAGCCTGATCTCGTCTGATCTCAGAAGCTAAGCAATGTTGGGCTTGGTTAGTACTTGGATGGGAGACCACCTGGGAATATCAAGTGCTGCAGGCATTACATTTTTGTAATTACATTTTACAATTGAAATGTGTGGAGGACAAAAGGAAATTTTGGAGGAATCACCCCCAGCTCACTAAACATAAAAGTCATGAAAGCAGAAATGCAATCGCCTGCGGCCACACCACCTTGAATAAGCCTGATCTCGTCTGATCTCAGAAGCTAAGCAATGTTGGGCTTGGTTAGTACTTGGATGGGAGACCACCTGGGAATATCAAGTGCTGCAGGCATTACATTTTACAATTGAAATGTGTGGAGGACAAAAGGAAATTTTGGAGGAATCACCCCCAGCTCACTAAACATAAAAGTCATGAAAGCAGAAATGCACTCGCCTGCGGCCACACCACCTTGAATAAGCCTGATCTCGTCTGATCTCAGAAGCTAAGCAATGTTGGGCTTGGTTAGTACTTGGATGGGAGACCACCTGGGAATATCAAGTGCTGCAGGCATTACATTTTTGTAATTACATTTTACAATTGAAATGTGTGGAGGACAAAAGGAAATTTTGGAGGAATCACCCCCAGCTCACTAAACATAAAAGTCATGAAAGCAGAAATGCAATCGCCTGCGGCCACACCACCTTGAATAAGCCTGATCTCGTCTGATCTCAGAAGCTAAGCAATGTTGGGCTTGGTTAGTACTTGGATGGGAGACCACCTGGGAATATCAAGTGCTGCAGGCATTACATTTTTGTAATTACATTTTACAATTGAAATGTGTGGAGGACAAAAGGAAATTTTGGAGGAATCACCCCCAGCTCACTAAACATAAAAGTCATGAAAGCAGAAATGCAATCGCCTGCGGCCACACCACCTTGAATAAGCCTGATCTCGTCTGATCTCAGAAGCTAAGCAATGTTGGGCTTGGTTAGTACTTGGATGGGAGACCACCTGGGAATATCAAGTGCTGCAGGCATTACATTTTACAATTGAAATGTGTGGAGGACAAAAGGAAATTTTGGAGGAATCACCCCCAGCTCACTAAACATAAAAGTCATGAAAGCAGAAATGCACTCGCCTGCGGCCACACCACCTTGAATAAGCCTGATCTCGTCTGATCTCAGAAGCTAAGCAATGTTGGGCTTGGTTAGTACTTGGATGGGAGACCACCTGGGAATATCAAGTGCTGCAGGCATTACTTTTTGTAATTACATTTTACAATTGAAATGTGTGGAGGACAAAAGGAAATTTTGGAGGAATCACCCCCAGCTCACTAAACATAAAAGTCATGAAAGCAGAAATGCAATCGCCTGCGGCCACACCACCTTGAATAAGCCTGATCTCGTCTGATCTCAGAAGCTAAGCAATGTTGGGCTTGGTTAGTACTTGGATGGGAGACCACCTGGGAATATCAAGTGCTGCAGGCATTACATTTTTGTAATTACATTTTACAATTGAAATGTGTGGAGGACAAAAGGAAATTTTGGAGGAATCACCCCCAGCTCACTAAACATAAAAGTCATGAAAGCAGAAATACAATCGCCTGCGGCCACACCACCTTGAATAAGCCTGATCTCGTCTGATCTCAGAAGCTAAGCAATGTTGGGCTTGGTTAGTACTTGGATGGGAGACCACCTGGGAATATCAAGTGCTGCAGGCATTACATTTTACAATTGAAATGTGTGGAGGCCAAAAGGAAATTTTGGAGGAATCACCCCCAGCTCCCTAAACATAAAAGTCATGAAAGCAGAAATGCAATCGCCTGCGGCCACACCACCTTGAATAAGCCTGATCTCAGAAGCTAAGCAATGTTGGGCTTGGTTAGTACTTGGATGGGAGACCACCTGGGAATATCAAGTGCTGCAGGCATTACATTTTTGTAATTACATTTTACAATTGAAATGTGTGGAGGACAAAAGGAAATTTTGGAGGAATCACCCCCAGCTCACTAAACATAAAAGTCATGAAAGCAGAAATGCAATCGCCTGCGGCCACACCACCTTGAATAAGCCTGATCTCGTCTGATCTCAGAAGCTAAGCAATGTTGGGCTTGGTTAGTACTTGGATGGGAGACCACCTGGGAATATCAAGTGCTGCAGGCATTACATTTTTGTAATTACATTTTACAATTGAAATGTGTGGAGGACAAAAGGAAATTTTGGAGGAATCACCCCCAGCTCACTAAACATAAAAGTCATGAAAGCAGAAATGCAATTGCCTGCTGCCACACCACCTTGAATAAGCCTGATCTCGTCTGATCTCAGAAGCTAAGCAATGTTGGGCTTGGTTAGTACTTGGATGGGAGACCACCTGGGAATATCAAGTGCTGCAGGCATTACATTTTACAATTGAAATGTGTGGAGGACAAAAGGAAATTTTGGAGGAATCACCCCCAGCTCACTAAACATAAAAGTCATGAAAGCAGAAATGCAATCGCCTGCGGCCACACCACCTTGAATAAGCCTGATCTCAGAAGCTAAGCAATGTTGGGCTTGGTTAGTACTTGGATGGGAGACCACCTGGGAATATCAAGTGCTGCAGGCATTACATTTTACAATTGAAATGTGTGGAGGACAAAAGGAAATTTTGGAGGAATCACCCCCAGCTCACTAAACATAAAAGTCATGAAAGCAGAAATACAATCGCCTGCGGCCACACCACCTTGAATAAGCCTGATCTCGTCTGATCTCAGAAGCTAAGCAATGTTGGGCTTGGTTAGTACTTGGATGGGAGACCACCTGGGAATATCAAGTGCTGCAGGCATTACATTTTTGTAATTACATTTTAAAATTGAAATGTGTGGAGGACAAAAGGAAATTTTGGAGGAATCACCCCCAGCTCACTAAACATAAAAGTCATGAAAGCAGAAATGCAATCGCCTGCGGCCACACCACCTTGAATAAGCCTGATCTCGTCTGATCTCAGAAGCTAAGCAATGTTGGGCTTGGTTAGTACTTGGATGGGAGACCACCTGGGAATATCAAGTGCTGCAGGCATTACATTTTACAATTGAAATGTGTGGAGGACAAAAGGAAATTTTGGAGGAATCACCCCCAGCTCACTAAACATAAAAGTCATGAAAGCAGAAATACAATCGCCTGCGGCCACACCACCTTGAATAAGCCTGATCTCGTCTGATCTCAGAAGCTAAGCAATGTTGGGCTTGGTTAGTACTTGGATGGGAGACCACCTGGGAATATCAAGTGCTGCAGGCATTACATTTTTGTAATTACATTTTACAATTGAAATGTGTGGAGGACAAAAGGAAATTTTGGAGGAATCACCCCCAGCTCACTAAACATAAAAGTCATGAAAGCAGAAATGCAATCGCCTGCGGCCACACCACCTTGAATAAGCCTGATCTCGTCTGATCTCAGAAGCTAAGCAATGTTGGGCTTGGTTAGTACTTGGATGGGAGACCACCTGGGAATATCAAGTGCTGCAGGCATTACATTTTACAATTGAAATGTGTGGAGGACAAAAGGAAATTTTGGAGGAATCACCCCCAGCTCACTAAACATAAAAGTCATGAAAGCAGAAATGCAATCGCCTGCGGCCACACCACCTTGAATAAGCCTGATCTCGTCTGATCTCAGAAGCTAAGCAATGTTGGGCTTGGTTAGTACTTGGATGGGAGACCACCTGGGAATATCAAGTGCTGCAGGCATTACATTTTACAATTGAAATGTGTGGAGGACAAAAGGAAATTTTGGAGGAATCACCCCCAGCTCACTAAACATAAAAGTCATAAAAGCAGCAATGCAATCGCCTGCGGCCACACCACCTTGAATAAGCCTGATCTCGTCTGATCTCAGAAGCTAAGCAATGTTGGGCTTGGTTAGTACTTGGATGGGAGACCACCTGGGAATATCAAGTGCTGCAGGCATTACATTTTACAATTGAAATGTGTGGAGGACAAAAGGAAATTTTGGAGGAATCACCCCCAGCTCACTAAACATAAAAGTCATGAAAGCAGAAATGCAATCGCCTGCGGCCACACCACCTTGAATAAGCCTGATCTCGTCTGATCTCAGAAGCTAAGCAATGTTGGGCTTGGTTAGTACTTGGATGGGAGACCACCTGGGAATATCAAGTGCTGCAGGCATTACATTTTACAATTGAAATGTGTGGAGGACAAAAGGAAATTTTGGAGGAATCACCCCCAGCTCACTAAACATAAAAGTCATGAAAGCAGAAATGCAATCGCCTGCGGCCACACCACCTTGAATAAGCCTGATCTCGTCTGATCTCAGAAGCTAAGCAATGTTGGGCTTGGTTAGTACTTGGATGGGAGACCACCTGGGAATATCAAGTGCTGCAGGCATTACATTTTACAATTGAAATGTGTGGAGGACAAAAGGAAATTTTGGAGGAATCACCCCCAGCTCACTAAACATAAAAGTCATGAAAGCAGAAAAGCAATCGCCTGCGGCCACACCACCTTGAATAAGCCTGATCTCGTCTGATCTCAGAAGCTAAGCAATGTTGGGCTTGGTTAGTACTTGGATGGGAGACCACCTGGGAATATCAAGTGCTGCAGGCATTACATTTTTGTAATTACATTTTACAATTGAAATGTGTGGAGGACAAAAGGAAATTTTGGAGGAATCACCCCCAGCTCACTAAACATAAAAGTCATGAAAGCAGAAATGCAATCGCCTGCGGCCACACCACCTTGAATAAGCCTGATCTCGTCTGATCTCAGAAGCTAAGCAATGTTGGGCTTGGTTAGTACTTGGATGGGAGACCACCTGGGAATATCAAGTGCTGCAGGCATTACATTTTACAATTGAAATGTGTGGAGGACAAAAGGAAATTTTGGAGGAATCACCCCCAGCTCACTAAACATAAAAGTCATGAAAGCAGAACAGCAATCGCCTGCGGCCACACCACCTTGAATTAGCCTGATCTCGTCTGATCTCCGAAGCTAAGCAATGTTGGGTTTGGTTAGTACTTGGATGGGAGACCACCTGGGAATATCAAGTGCTGCAGGCATTACATTTTACAATTGAAATGTGTGGAGGACAAAAGGAAATTTTGGAGGAATCACCCCCAGCTCACTAAACATAAAAGTCATGAAAGCAGAAATGCAATCGCCTGCGGCCACACCACCTTGAATAAGCCTGATCTCGTCTGATCTCCGAAGCTAAGCAATGTTGGGCTTGGTTAGTACTTGGATGGGAGACCACCTGGGAATATCAAGTGCTGCAGGCATTACATTTTACAATTGAAATGTGTGGAGGACAAAAGGAAATTTTGGAGGAATCAGCCCCAGCTCACTAAACATAAAAGTCATGAAAGCAGAAATGCAATCGCCTGCGGCCACACCACCTTGAATAAGCTTTCATGACTTTTATGTTTAGTGAGCTGGGGGTGATTCCTCCAAAATTTCCTTTTGTCCTCCACACATTTCAATTGTAAAATGTAATTACAAAAATGTAATGCCTGCAGCACTTGATATTCCCAGGTGGTCTCCCATCCAAGTACTAACCAAGCCCAACATTGCTTAGCTTCTGAGATCAGACGAGATCAGGCTTATTCAAGGTGGTGTGGCCGCAGGCGATTGCATTTCTGCTTTCATGACTTTTATGTTTAGTGAGCTGGGGGTGATTCCTCCAAAATTTCCTTTTGTCCTCCACACATTTCAATTCTAAAATGTAATTACAAAAATGTAATGCCTGCAGCACTTGATATTCCCAGGTGGTCTCCCATCCAAGTACTAACCAAGCCCAACATTGCTTAGCTTCTGAGATCAGACGAGATCAGGCTTATTCAAGGTCGTGTGGCCGCAGGCGATTGCATTTCTGCTTTCATGACTTTTATGTTTAGTGAGCTGGGGGTGATTCCTCCAAAATTTCCTTTTGTCCTCCACACATTTCAATTGTAAAATGTAATGCCTGCAGCACTTGATATTCCCAGGTGGTCTCCCATCCAAGTACTAACCAAGCCCAACATTGCTTAGCTTCTGAGATCAGACGAGATCAGGCTTATTCAAGGTGGTGTGGCCGCAGGCGATTGCATTTCTGCTTTCATGACTTTTATGTTTAGTGAGCTGGGGGTGATTCCTCCAAAATTTCCTTTTGTCCTCCACACATTTCAATTGTAAAATGTAATTACAAAAATGTAATGCCTGCAGCACTTGATATTCCCAGGTGCTCTCCCATCCAAGTACTAACCAAGCCCAACATTGCTTAGCTTCTGAGATCAGACGAGATCAGGCTTATTCAAGGTGGTGTGGCCGCAGGCGATTGCATTTCTGCTTTCATGACTTTTATGTTTAGTGAGCTGGGGGTGATTCCTCCAAAATTTCCTTTTGTCCTCCACACATTTCAATTGTAAAATGTAATGCCTGCAGCACTTGATATTCCCAGGTGGTCTCCCATCCAAGTACTAACCAAGCCCAACATTGCTTAGCTTCTGAGATCAGACGAGATCAGGCTTATTCAAGGTGGTGTGGCCGCAGGCGATTGCATTTCTTCTTTCATGACTTTTATGTTTAGTGAGCTGGGGGTGATTCCTCCAAAATTTCCTTTTGTCCTCCACACATTTCAATTGTAAAATGTAATTACAAAAATGTAATGCCTGCAGCACTTGATATTCCCAGGTGGTCTCCCATCCAAGTACTAACCAAGCCCAACATTGCTTAGCTTCTGAGATCAGACGAGATCAGGCTTATTCAAGGTGGTGTGGCCGCAGGCGATTGCATTTCTGCTTTCATGACTTTTATGTTTAGTGAGCTGGGGGTGATTCCTCCAAAATTTCCTTTTGTCCTCCACACATTTCAATTGTAAAATGTAATGCCTGCAGCACTTGATATTCCCAGGTGGTCTCCCATCCAAGTACTAACCAAGCCCAACATTGCTTAGCTTCTGAGATCAGACGAGATCAGGCTTATTCAAGGTGGTGTGGCCGCAGGCGATTGCATTTCTGCTTTCATGACTTTTATGTTTAGTGAGCTGGGGGTGATTCCTCCAAAATTTCCTTTTGTCCTCCACACATTTCAATTGTAAAATGTAATGCCTGCAGCACTTGATATTCCCAGGTGGTCTCCCATCCAAGTACTAACCAAGCCCAACATTGCTTAGCTTCTGAGATCAGACGAGATCAGGCTTATTCAAGGTGGTGTGGCCGCAGGCGATTGCATTTCTGCTTTCATGACTTTTATGTTTAGTGAGCTGGGGGTGATTCCTCCAAAATTTCCTTTTGTCCTCCACACATTTCAATTGTAAAATGTAATGCCTGCAGCACCTGATATTCCCAGGTGGTCTCCCATCCAAGTACTAACCAAGCCCAACATTACTTAGCTTCTGAGATCAGACGAGATCAGGCTTATTCAAGGTGGTGTGGCCGCAGGCGATTGCATTCCTGCTTTCATGACTTTTATGTTTAGTGAGCTGGGGGTGATTCCTCCAAAATTTCCTTTTGTCCTCCACACATTTCAATTGTAAAATGTAATTACAAAAATGTAATGCCTGCAGCACTTGATATTCCCAGGTGGTCTCCCATCCAAGTACTAACCAAGCCCAACATTGCTTAGCTTCTGAGATCAGACGAGATCAGGCTTATTCAAGGTGGTGTGGCCGCAGGCGACTGCTTTTCTGCTTTCATGACTTTTATGTTTAGTGAGCTGGGGGTGATTCCTCCAAAATTTCCTTTTGTCCTCCACACATTTCAATTGTAAAATGTAATTACAAAAATGTAATGCCTGCAGCACTTGATATTCCCAGGTGGTCTCCCATCCAAGTACTAACCAAGCCCAACATTGCTTAGCTTCTGAGATCAGGCTTATTCAAGGTGGTGTGGCCGCAGGGGATTGCATTTCTGCTTTCATGACTTTTATGTTTAGTGAGCTGGGGGTGATTCCTCCAAAATTTCCTTTTGTCCTCCACACATTTCAATTGTAAAATGTAATTACAAAAATGTAATGCCTGCAGCACTTGATATTCCCAGGTGGTCTCCCATCCAAGTACTAACCAAGCCCAACATTGCTTAGCTTCTGAGATCAGACGAGATCAGGCTTATTCAAGGTGGTGTGGCCGCAGGCGATTGCATTTCTGCTTTCATGACTTTTATGTTTAGTGAGCTGGGGGTGATTCCTCCAAAATTTCCTTTTGTCCTCCACACATTTCAATTGTAAAATGTAATTACAAAAATGTAATGCCTGCAGCACTTGATATTCCCAGGTGGTCTCCCATCCAAGTACTAACCAAGACCAACATTGCTTAGCTTCTGAGATCAGACGAGATCAGGCTTATTCAAGGTGGTGTGGCCGCAGGCGATTGCATTTCTGCTTTCATGACTTTTATGTTTAGTGAGCTGGGGGTAATTCCTCCCAAATTTCCTTTTGTCCTCCACACATTTCAATTGTAAAATGTAATGCCTGCAGCACTTGATATTCCCAGGTGGTCTCCCATCCAAGTACTAACCAAGCCCAACATTGCTTAGCTTCTGAGATCAGGCTTATTCAAGGTGGTATGGCCGCAGGCGATTGCATTTCTGCTTTCATGACTTTTATGTTTAGTGAGCTGGGGGTGATTCCTCCCAAATTTCCTTTTGTCCTCCACACATTTCAATTGTAAAATGTAATTACAAAAATGTAATGCCTGCAGCACTTGATATTCCCAGGTGGTCTCCCATCCAAGTACTAACCAAGCCCAACATTGCTTAGCTTCTGAGATCAGACGAGATCAGGCTTATTCAAGGTGGTGTGGCCGCAGGCAATTGCATTTCTGCTTTCATGACTTTTATGTTTAGTGAGCTGGGGGTGATTCCTCCAAAATTTCCTTTTGTCCTCCACACATTTCAATTGTAAAATGTAATGCCTGCAGCACTTGATATTCCCAGGTGGTCTCCCATCCAAGTACTAACCAAGCCCAACATTGCTTAGCTTCTGAGATCAGACGAGATCAGGCTTATTCAAGGTCGTGTGGCCGCAGGCGATTGCATTTCTGCTTTCATGACTTTTATGTTTAGTGAGCTGGGGGTGATTCCTCCAAAATTTCCTTTTGTCCTCCACACATTTCAATTGTAAAATGTAATGCCTGCAGCACTTGATATTCCCAGGTGGTCTCCCATCCAAGTACTAACCAAGCCCAACATTGCTTAGCTTCTGAGATCAGACGAGATCAGGCTTATTCAAGGTGGTGTGGCCGCAGGCGATTGCATTTCTGCTTTCATGACTTTTATGTTTAGTGAGCTGGGGGTGATTCCTCCAAAATTTCCTTTTGTCCTCCACACATTTCAATTGTAAAATGTAATGCCTGCAGCACTTGATATTCCCAGGTGGTCTCCCATCCAAGTACTAACCAAGCCCAACATTGCTTAGCTTCTGAGATCAGGCTTATTCAAGGTGGTGTGGCCGCAGGCGATTGCATTTCTGCTTTCATGACTTTTATGTTTAGTGAGCTGGGGGTGATTCCTCCAAAATTTCCTTTTGTCCTCCACACATTTCAATTGTAAAATGTAATTACAAAAATGTAATGCCTGCAGCACTTGATATTCCCAGGTGGTCTCCCATCCAAGTACTAACCAAGCCCAACATTGCTTAGCTTCTGAGATCAGACGAGATCAGGCTTATTCAAGGTGGTGTGGCCGCAGGCGATTGCATTTCTGCTTTCATGACTTTTATGTTTAGTGAGCTGGGGGTGATTCCTCCAAAATTTCCTTTTGTCCTCCACACATTTCAATTGTAAAATGTAATTACAAAAATGTAATGCCTGCAGCACTTGATATTCCCAGTTGGTCTCCCATCCAAGTACTAACCAAGCCCAACATTGCTTAGCTTCTGAGATCAGACGAGATCAGGCTTATTCAAGGTGGTGTGGCCGCAGGCGATTGCATTTCTGCTTTCATGACTTTTATGTTTAGTGAGCTGGGGGTGATTCCTCCAAAATTTCCTTTTGTCCTCCACACATTTCAATTGTAAAATGTAATTACAAAAATGTAATGACTGCAGCACTTGATATTCCCAGGTGGTCTCCCATCCAAGTACTAACCAAGCCCAACATTGCTTAGCTTCTGAGATCAGACGAGATCAGGCTTATTCAAGGTGGTGTGGCCGCAGGCGATTGCATTTCTGCTTTCATGACTTTTATGTTTAGTGAGCTGGGGGTGATTCCTCCAAAATTTCCTTTTGTCCTCCACACATTTCAATTGTAAAATGTAATTACAAAAATGTAATGACTGCAGCACTTGATATTCCCAGGTGGTCTCCCATCCAAGTACTAACCAAGCCCAACATTGCTTAGCTTCTGAGATCAGACGAGATCAGGCTTATTCAAGGTGGTGTGGCCGCAGGCGATTGCATTTCTGCTTTCATGACTTTTATGTTTAGTGAGCTGGGGGTGATTCCTCCAAAATTTCCTTTTGTCCTCCACACATTTCAATTGTAAAATGTAATGCCTGCAGCACTTGATATTCCCAGGTGGTCTCCCATCCAAGTACTAACCAAGCCCAACATTACTTAGCTTCTGAGATCAGACGAGATCAGGCTTATTCAAGGTGGTGTGGCCGCAGGCGATTGCATTTCTGCTTTCATGACTTTTATGTTTAGTGAGCTGGGGGTGATTCCTCCAAAATTTCCTTTTGTCCTCCACACATTTCAATTGTAAAATGTAATGCCTGCAGCACTTGATATTCCCAGGTGGTCTCCCATCCAAGTACTAACCAAGCCCAACATTGCTTAGCTTCTGAGATCAGACGAGATCAGGCTTATTCAAGGTGGTGTGGCCGCAGGCGATTGCATTTCTGCTTTCATGACTTTTATGTTTAGTGAGCTGGGGGTGATTCCTCCAAAATTTCCTTTTGTCCTCCACACATTTCAATTGTAAATTGTAATTACTAAAATGTAATGCCTGCAGCACTTGATATTCCCAGGTGGTCTCCCATCCAAGTACTAACCAAGCCCAACATTGCTTAGCTTCTGAGATCAGACGAGATCAGGCTTATTCAAGGTGGTGTGGCCGCAGGCGATTGCATTTCTGCTTTCATGACTTTTATGTTTAGTGAGCTGGGGGTGATTCCTCCAAAATTTCCTTTTGTCCTCCACACATTTCAATTGTAAAATGTAATTACAAAAATGTAATGCCTGCAGCACTTGATATTCCCAGGTGGTCTCCCATCCAAGTACTAACCAAGCCCAACATTGCTTAGCTTCTGAGATCAGACGAGATCAGGCTTATTCAAGGTGGTGTGGCCGCAAGCGATTGCATTTCTGCTTTCATGACTTTTATGTTTAGTGAGCTGGGGGTGATTCCTCCAAAATTTCCTTTTGTCCTCCACACATTTCAATTGTAAAATGTAATGCCTGCAGCACTTGATATTCCCAGGTGGTCTCCCATCCAAGTACTAACCAAGCCCAACATTGCTTAGCTTCTGGGATCAGACGAGATCAGGCTTATTCAAGGTGGTGTGGCCGCAGGCGATTGCATTTCTGCTTTCATGACTTTTATGTTTAGTGAGCTGGGGGTGATTCCTCCAAAATTTCCTTTTGTCCTCCACACATTTCAATTGTAAAATGTAATTACAAAAATGTAATGCCTGCAGCACTTGATATTCCCAGGTGGTCTCCCATCCAAGTACTAACCAAGCCCAACATTGCTTAGCTTCTGAGATCAGACGAGATCAGGCTTATTCAAGGTGGTGTGGCCGCAGGCGATTGCATTTCTGCTTTCATGACTTTTATGTTTAGTGAGCTGGGGGTGATTCCTCCAAAATTTCCTTTTGTCCTCCACACATTTCAATTGTAAAATGTAATGCCTGCAGCACTTGATATTCCCAGGTGGTCTCCCATCCAAGTACTAACCAAGCCCAACATTGCTTAGCTTCTGAGATCAGACGAGATCATGCTTATTCAAGGTGGTGTGGCCGCAGGCGTTTGCATTTCTGCTTTCATGACTTTTATGTTTAGTGAGCTGGGGGTGATTCCTCCAAAATTTCCTTTTGTCCTCCACACATTTCAATTGTAAAATGTAATTACAAAAATGTAATGCCTGCAGCACTTGATATTCCCAGGTGGTCTCCCATCCAAGTACTAACCAAGCCCAACATTGCTTAGCTTCTGAGATCAGACGAGATCAGGCTTATTCAAGGTGGTGTGGCCGCAGGCGATTGCATTTCTGCTTTCATGACTTTTATGTTTAGTGAGCTGGGGGTGATTCCTCCAAAATTTCCTTTTGTCCTCCACACATTTCAATTGTAAAATGTAATGCCTGCAGCACTTGATATTCCCAGGTGGTCTCCCATCCAAGTACTAACCAAGCCCAACATTGCTTAGCTTCTGAGATCAGACGAGATCAGGCTTATTCAAGGTGGTGTGGCCGCAGGCGATTGCATTTCTGCTTTCATGACTTTTATGTTTAGTGAGCTGGGGGTGATTCCTCCAAAATTTCCTTTTGTCCTCCACACATTTCAATTGTAAAATGTAATTACAAAAATGTAATGCCTGCAGCACTTGATATTCCCAGGTGGTCTCCCATCCAAGTACTAACCAAACCCAACATTGCTTAGCTTCTGAGATCAGACGAGATCAGGCTTATTCAAGGTGGTGTGGCCGCAGGCGATTGCATTTCTGCTTTCATGACTTTTATGTTTAGTGAGCTGGGGGTGATTCCTCCAAAATTTCCTTTTGTCCTCCACACATTTCAATTGTAAAATGTAATGCCTGCAGCACTTGATATTCCCAGGTGGTCTCCCATCCAAGTACTAACCAAGCCCAACATTGCTTAGCTTCTGAGATCAGACGAGATCAGGCTTATTCAAGGTGGTGTGGCCGCAGGCGATTGCATTTCTGCTTTCATGACTTTTATGTTTAGTGAGCTGGGGGTGATTCCTCCAAAATTTCCTTTTGTCCTCCACACATTTCAATTGTAAAATGTAATTACAAAAATGTAATGCCTGCAGCACTTGATATTCCCAGGTGGTCTCCCATCCAAGTACTAACCAAGCCCAACATTGCTTAGCTTCTGAGATCAGACGAGATCAGGCTTATTCAAGGTGGTGTGGCCGCAGGCGATTGCATTTCTGCTTTCATGACTTTTATGTTTAGTGAGCTGGGGGTGATTCCTCCAAAATTTCCTTTTGTCCTCCACACATTTCAATTGTAAAATGTAATGCCTGCAGCACTTGATGTTCCCAGGTGGTCTCCCATCCAAGTACTAACCAAGCCCAACATTACTTAGCTTCTGAGATCAGACGAGATCAGGCTTATTCAAGGTGGTGTGGCCGCAGGCGATTGCATTTCTGCTACTTTTATGTTTAGTGAGCTGGGGGTGATTCCTCCAAAATTTCCTTTTGTCCTCCACACATTTCAATTGTAAAATGTAATGCCTGCAGCACTTGATATTCCCAGGTGATCTCCCATCCAAGTAATAACCAAGCCCAACATTGCTTAGCTTCTGAGATCAGACGAGATCAGGCTTATTCAAGGTGGTGTGGCCGCAGGCGACTGCTTTTCTGCTTTCATGACTTTTATGTTTAGTGAGCTGGGGGTGATTCCTCCAAAATTTCCTTTTGTCCTCCACACATTTCAATTGTAAAATGTAATGCCTGCAGCACTTGATATTCCCAGGTGGTCTCCCATCCAAGTACTAACCAAGCCCAACATTGCTTAGCTTCTGAGATCAGACGAGATCAGGCTTATTCAAGGTGGTGTGGCCGCAGGCGATTGCATTTCTGCTTTCATGACTTTTATGTTTAGTGAGCTGGGGGTGATTCCTCCAAAATTTCCTTTTGTCCTCCACACATTTCAATTGTAAAATGTAATTACAAAAATGTAATGCCTGCAGCACTTGATATTCCCAGGTGGTCTCCCATCCAAGTACTAACCAAGGCCAACATTGCTTAGCTTCTGAGATCAGACGAGATCAGGCTTATTCAAGGTGGTGTGGCCGCAGGCGACTGCATTTCTGCTTTCATGACTTTTATGTTTAGTGAGCTGGGGGTGATTCCTCCAAAATTTCCTTTTGTCCTCCACACATTTCAATTGTAAAATGTAATTACAAAAATGTAATGCCTGCAGCACTTGATATTCCCAGGTGGTCTCCCATCCAAGTACTAACCAAGCCCAACATTGCTTAGCTTCTGAGATCAGACGAGATCAGGCTTATTCAAGGTGGTGTGGCCGCAGGCGATTGCATTTCTGCTTTCATGACTTTTATGTTTAGTGAGCTGGGGGTGATTCCTCCAAAATTTCCTTTTGTCCTCCACACATTTCAATTGTAAAATGTAATGCCTGCAGCACTTGATATTCCCAGGTGGTCTCCCATCCAAGTACTAACCAAGCCCAACATTGCTTAGCTTCTGAGATCAGACGAGATCAGGCTTATTCAAGGTGGTGTGGCCGCAGGCGATTGCTGTTCTGCTTTCATGACTTTTATGTTTAGTGAGCTGGGGGTGATTCCTCCAAAATTTCCTTTTGTCCTCCACACATTTCAATTGTAAAATGTAATGCCTGCAGCACTTGATATTCCCAGGTGGTCTCCCATCCAAGTACTAACCAAGCCCAACATTGCTTAGCTTCTGAGATCAGACGAGATCAGGCTTATTCAAGGTGGTGTGGCCGCAGGCGATTGCATTTCTGCTTTCATGACTTTTATGTTTAGTGAGCTGGGGGTGATTCCTCCAAAATTTCCTTTTGTCCTCCACACATTTCAATTGTAAAATGTAATGCCTGCAGCACTTGATATTCCCAGGTGGTCTCCCATCCAAGTACTAACCAAGCCCAACATTGCTTAGCTTCTGAGATCAGACGAGATCAGGCTTATTCAAGGTGGTGTGGCCGCAGGCGATTGCATTTCTGCTTTCATGACTTTTATGTTTAGTGAGCTGGGGGTGATTCCTCCAAAATTTCCTTTTGTCCTCCACACATTTCAATTGTAAAATGTAATGCCTGCAGCACTTGATATTCCCAGGTGGTCTCCCATCCAAGTACTAACCAAGCCCAACATTGCTTAGCTTCTGAGATCAGACGAGATCAGGCTTATTCAAGGTGGTGTGGCCGCAGGCGATTGCATTTCTGCTTTCATGACTTTTATGTTTAGTGAGCTGGGGGTGATTCCTCCAAAATTTCCTTTTGTCCTCCACACATTTCAATTGTAAAATGTAATTACAAAAATGTAATGCCTGCAGCACTTGATATTCCCAGGTGGTCTCCCATCCAAGTACTAACCAAGCCCAACATTGCTTAGCTTCTGAGATCAGACGAGATCAGGCTTATTCAAGGTGGTGTGGCCGCAGGCGATTGCATTTCTGCTTTCATGACTTTTATGTTTAGTGAGCTGGGGGTGATTCCTCCAAAATTTCCTTTTGTCCTCCACACATTTCAATTGTAAAATGTAATTACTAAAATGTAATGCCTGCAGCACTTGATATTCCCAGGTGGTCTCCCATCCAACTACTAACCAAGCCCAACATCGCTTAGCTTCTGAGATCAGACGAGATCAGGCTTATTCAAGGTGGTGTGGCCGCAGGCGATTGCTGTTCTGCTTTCATGACTTTTATGTTTAGTGAGCTGGGGGTGATTCCTCCAAAATTTCCTTTTGTCCTCCACACATTTCAATTGTAAAATGTAATTACAAAAATGTAATGCCTGCAGCACTTGATATTCCCAGGTGGTCTCCCATCCAAGTACTAACCAAGCCCAACATTGCTTAGCTTCTGAGATCAGACGAGATCAGGCTTATTCAAGGTGGTGTGGCCGCAGGCGATTGCATTTCTGCTTTCATGACTTTTATGTTTAGTGAGCTGGGGGTGATTCCTCCAAAATTTCCTTTTGTCCTCCACACATTTCAATTGTAAAATGTAATTACAAAAATGTAATGCCTGCAGCACTTGATATTCCCAGGTGGTCTCCCATCCAAGTACTAACCAAGCCCAACATTGCTTAGCTTCTGAGATCAGACGAGATCAGGCTTATTCAAGGTGGTGTGGCCGCAGGCGATTGCATTTCTGCTTTCATGACTTTTATGTTTAGTGAGCTGGGGGTGATTCCTCCAAAATTTCCTTTTGTCCTCCACACATTTCAATTGTAAAATGTAATTACAAAAATGTAATGACTGCAGCACTTGATATTCCCAGGTGGTCTCCCATCCAAGTACTAACCAAGCCCAACATTGCTTAGCTTCTGAGATCAGACGAGATCAGGCTTATTCAAGGTGGTGTGGCCGCAGGCGATTGCATTTCTGCTTTCATGACTTTTATGTTTAGTGAGCTGGGGGTGATTCCTCCAAAATTTCCTTTTGTCCTCCACACATTTCAATTGTAAAATGTAATTACTAAAATGTAATGCCTGCAGCACTTGATATTCCCAGGTGGTCTCCCATCCAAGTACTAACCAAGCCCAACATTGCTTAGCTTCTGAGATCAGACGAGATCAGGCTTATTCAAGGTGGTGTGGCCGCAGGCGATTGCATTTCTGCTTTCATGACTTTTATGTTTAGTGAGCTGGGGGTGATTCCTCCAAAATTTCCTTTTGTCCTCCACACATTTCAATTGTAAAATGTAATGCCTGCAGCACTTGATATTCCCAGGTGGTCTCCCATCCAAGTACTAACCAAGCCCAACATTGCTTAGCTTCTGAGATCAGGCTTATTCAAGGTGGTGTGGCCGCAGGGGATTGCATTTCTGCTTTCATGACTTTTATGTTTAGTGAGCTGGGGGTGATTCCTCCAAAATTTCCTTTTGTCCTCCACACATTTCAATTGTAAAATGTAATTACAAAAATGTAATGCCTGCAGCACTTGATATTCCCAGGTGGTCTCCCATCCAAGTACTAACCAAGCCCAACATTGCTTAGCTTCTGAGATCAGACGAGATCAGGCTTATTCAAGGTGGTGTGGCTGCAGGCGATTGCATTTCTGCTTTCATGACTTTTATGTTTAGTGAGCTGGGGGTGATTCCTCCAAAATTTCCTTTTGTCCTCCACCACATTTCAATTGTAAAATGTAATGCCTGCAGCACTTGATATTCCCAGGTGGTCTCCCATCCAAGTACTAACCAAGCCCAACATTGCTTAGCTTCTGAGATCAGACGAGATCAGGCTTATTCAAGGTGGTGTGGCCGCAGGCGACTGCATTTCTGCTTTCATGACTTTTATGTTTAGTGAGCTGGGGGGTGATTCCTCCAAAATTTCCTTTTGTCCTCCACACATTTCAATTGTAAAATGTAATGCCTGCAGCACTTGATTATTCCCAGGTGGTCTCCCATCCAAGTACTAACCAAGCCCAACATTGCTTAGCTTCTGAGATCAGACGAGATCAGGCGAGATCAGGCCTTATTCAAGGTGGTGTGGCCGGGAGGCAATTGCATTTCTGCTTTCATGACTTTTATGTTTAGTGAGCTGGGGGTGATTCCTCCAAAATTTCCTTTTGTCCTCCACACATTTCAATTGTAAAATGTAATGCCTGCAGCACTTGATATTCCCAGGTGGTCTCCCATCCAAGTACTAACCAAGCCCAACATTGCTTAGCTTCTGAGATCAGACGAGATCAGGCTTATTCAAGGTGGTGTGGGCCGCAGGCGATTGCATTTCTGCTTTCATGACTTTTATGTTTAGTGAGCTGGGGGTGATTCCTCCAAAATTTCCTTTTGTCCTCCACACATTTCAATTGTAAAATGTAATTCCTGCAGCACTTGATATTCCCAGGTGGTCTCCCATCCAAGTACTAACCAAGCCCAACATTGCTTAGCTTCTGAGATCAGACGAGATCAGGCTTATTCAAGGTGGTGTGGCCGCAGGCGATTGCATTTCTGCTTTCATGACTTTTATGTTTAGTGAGCTGGGGGTGATTCCTCCAAAATTTCCTTTTGTCCTCCACACATTTCAATTGTAAAATGTAATTACAAAAATGTAATGCCTGCAGCACTTGATATTGCCAGGTGGTCTCCCATCCAAGTACTAACCAAGCCCAACATTGCTTAGCTTCTGAGATCAGACGAGATCAGGCTTATTCAAGGTGGTGTGGCCGCATGCGATTGCATTTCTGCTTTCATGACTTTTATGTTTAGTGAGCTGGGGGTGATTCCTCCAAAATTTCCTTTTGTCCTCCACACATTTCAATTGTAAAATGTAATTACTAAAAAGTAATGCCTGCAGCACTTGATATTCCCAGGTGGTCTCCCATCCAAGTACTAACCAAGCCCAACATTGCTTAGCTTCTGAGATCAGACGAGATCAGGCTTATTCAAGGTGGTGTGGCCGCAGGCGATTGCATTTCTGCTTTCATGACTTTTATGTTTAGTGAGCTGGGGGGTGATTCCTCCAAAATTTCCTTTTGTCCTCCACACATTTCAATTGTAAAATGTAATGCCTGCAGCACTTGATATTCCCAGGTGGTCTCCCATCCAAGTACTAACCAAGCCCAACATTGCTTAGCTTCTGAGATCAGACGAGATCAGGCTTATTCAAGGTGGTGTGGCCGCAGGCGATTGCATTTCTGCTTTCATGACTTTTATGTTTAGTGAGCTGGGGGTGATTCCTCCCAAATTTCCTTTTGTCCTCCACACATTTCAATTGTAAAATGTAATGCCTGCAGCACTTGATATTCCCAGGTGGTCTCCCATCCAAGTACTAACCAAGCCCAACATTGCTTAGCTTCTGAGATCAGGCTTATTCAAGGTGGTGTGGCCGCAGGCGATTGCATTTCTGCTTTCATGACTTTTATGTTTAGTGAGCTGGGGGTGATTCCTCCAAAATTTCCTTTTGTCCTCCACACATTTCAAATGTAAAATGTAATTACAAAAATGTAATGCCTGCAGCACTTGATATTCCCAGGTGGTCTCCCATCCAAGTACTAACCAAGCCCAACATTGCTTAGCTTCTGAGATCAGATGAGATCAGGCTTATTCAAGGTGGTGTGGCCGCAGGCGATTGCATTTCTGCTTTCATGACTTTTATGTTTAGTGAGCTGGGGGTGATTCCTCCAAAATTTCCTTTTGTCCTCCACACATTTCAATTGTAAAATGTAATGCCTGCAGCACTTGATATTCCCAGGTGGTCTCCCATCCAAGTACTAACCAAGCCCAACATTGCTTAGCTTCTGAGATCAGACGAGATCAGGCTTATTCAAGGTGGTGTGGCCGCAGGCGATTGCATTTCTGCTTTCATGACTTTTATGTTTAGTGAGCTGGGGGTGATTCCTCCAAAATTTCCTTTTGTCCTCCACACATTTCAATTGTAAAATGTAATGACAAAAATGTAATGCCTGCAGCACTTGATATTCCCAGGTGGTCTCCCATCCAAGTACTAACCAAGCCCAACATTGCTTAGCTTCTGAGATCAGGCTTATTCAAGGTGGTGTGGCCGCAGGCGATTGCATTTCTGCTTTCATGACTTTTATGTTTAGTGAGCTGGGGGTGATTCCTCCAAAATTTCCTTTTGTCCTCCACACATTTCAATTGTAAAATGTAATTACAAAAATGTAATGCCTGCAGCACTTGATATTCCCAGGTGGTCTCCCATCCAAGTACTAACCAAGCCCAACATTGCTTAGCTTCTGAGATCAGACGAGATCAGGCTTATTCAAGGTGGTGTGGCCGCAGGCGATTGCATTTCTGCTTTCATGACTTTTATGTTTAGTGAGCTGGGGGTGATTCCTCCAAAATTTCCTTTTGTCCTCCACACATTTCAATTGTAAAATGTAATTACAAAAATGTAATGCCTGCAGCACTTGATATTCCCAGGTGGTCTCCCATCCAAGTACTAACCAAGCCCAACATTGCTTAGCTTCTGAGATCAGACGAGATCAGGCTTATTCAAGGTGGTGTGGCCGCAGGCGATTGCATTTCTGCTTTCATGACTTTTATGTTTAGTGAGCTGGGGGTGATTCCTCCAAAATTTCCTTTTGTCCTCCACACATTTCAATTGTAAAATGTAATTACAAAAATGTAATGCCTGCAGCACTTGATATTCCCAGGTGGTCTCCCATCCAAGTACTAACCAAGCCCAACATTGCTTAGCTTCTGAGATCAGACGAGATCAGGCTTATTCAAGGTGGTGTGGCCGCAGGCGATTGCATTTCTGCTTTCATGACTTTTATGTTTAGTGAGCTGGGGGTGATTCCTCCAAAATTTCCTTTTGTCCTCCACACATTTCTATTGTAAAATGTAATGACAAAAATGTAATGCCTGCAGCACTTGATATTCCCAGGTGGTCTCCCATCCAAGTACTAACCAAGCCCAACATTGCTTAGCTTCTGAGATCAGACGAGATCAGGCTTATTCAAGGTGGTGTGGCCGCAGGCGATTGCATTTCTGCTTTCATGACTTTTATGTTTAGTGAGCTGGGGGTGATTCCTCCAAAATTTCCTTTTGTCCTCCACACATTTCAATTGTAAAATGTAATGCCTGCAGCACTTGATATTCCCAGGTGGTCTCCCATCCAAGTACTAACCAAGCCCAACATTGCTTAGCTTCTGAGATCAGACGAGATCAGGCTTATTCAAGGTGGTGTGGCCGCAGGCGATTGCATTTCTGCTTTCATGACTTTTATGTTTAGTGAGCTGGGGGTGATTCCTCCAAAATTTCCTTTTGTCCTCCACACATTTCAATTGTAAAATGTAATTACAAAAATGTAATGCCTGCAGCACTTGATATTCCCAGGTGGTCTCCCATCCAAGTACTAACCAAGCCCAACATTGCTTAGCTTCTGAGATCAGACGAGATCAGGCTTATTCAAGGTGGTGTGGCCGCAGGCGATTGCATTTCTGCTTTCATGACTTTTATGTTTAGTGAGCTGGGGGTGATTCCTCCAAAATTTCCTTTTGTCCTCCACACATTTCAATTGTAAAATGTAATGCCTGCAGCACTTGATATTCCCAGGTGGTCTCCCATCCAAGTACTAACCAAGCCCAACATTGCTTAGCTTCTGAGATCAGACGAGATCAGGCGAGATCAGGCTTATTCAAGGTGGTGTGGCCGCAGGCGATTGCATTTCTGCTTTCATGACTTTTATGTTTAGTGAGCTGGGGGTGATTCCTCCAAAATTTCCTTTTGTCCTCCACACATTTCAATTGTAAAATGTAATGCCTGCAGCACTTGATATTCCCAGGTGGTCTCCCATCCAAGTACTAACCAAGCCCAACATTGCTTAGCTTCTGAGATCAGACGAGATCAGGCTTATTCAAGGTGGTGTGGCCGCAGGCGATTGCATTTCTGCTTTCATGACTTTTATGTTTAGTGAGCTGGGGGTGATTCCTCCAAAATTTCCTTTTGTCCTCCACACATTTCAATTGTAAAATGTAATTACAAAAATGTAATGCCTGCAGCACTTGATATTACCAGGTGGTCTCCCATCCAAGTACTAACCAAGCCCAACATTGCTTAGCTTCTGAGATCAGACGAGACCAGGCTTATTCAAGGTGGTGTGGCCGCAGGCGATTGCATTTCTGCTTTCATGACTTTTATGTTTAGTGAGCTGGGGGTGATTCCTCCAAAATTTCCTTTTGTCCTCCACACATTTCTATTGTAAAATGTAATTACAAAAATGTAATGCCTGCAGCACTTGATATTCCCAGGTGGTCTCCCATCCAAGTACTAACCAAGCCCAACATTGCTTAGCTTCGGAGATCAGACGAGATCAGGCTTATTCAAGGTGGTGTGGCCGCAGGCGATTGCATTTCTGCTTTCATGACTTTTATGTTTAGTGAGCTGGGGGTGATTCCTCCAAAATTTCCTTTTGTCCTCCACACATTTCAATTGTAAAATGTAATTACAAAAATGTAATGCCTGCAGCACTTGATATTCCCAGGTGGTCTCCCATCCAAGTACTAACCAAGCCCAACATTGCTTAGCTTCTGAGATCAGACGAGATCAGGCTTATTCAAGGTGGTGTGGCCGCAGGCGATTGCTGTTCTGCTTTCATGACTTTTATGTTTAGTGAGCTGGGGGTGATTCCTCCAAAATTTCCTTTTGTCCTCCACACATTTCAATTGTAAAATGTAATGCCTGCAGCACTTGATATTCCCAGGTGGTCTCCCATCCAAGTACTAACCAAGCCCAACATTGCTTAGCTTCTGAGATCAGACGAGATCAGGCTTATTCAAGGTGGTGTGGCCGCAGGCGATTGCATTTCTGCTTTCATGACTTTTATGTTTAGTGAGCTGGGGGTGATTCCTCCAAAATTTCCTTTTGTCCTCCACACATTTCAATTGTAAAATGTAATGCCTGCAGCACTTGATATTCCCAGGTGGTCTCCCATCCAAGTACTAACCAAGCCCAACATTGCTTAGCTTCTGAGATCAGACGAGATCAGGCTTATTCAAGGTGGTGTGGCCGCAGGCGATTGCATTTCTGCTTTCATGACTTTTATGTTTAGTGAGCTGGGGGTGATTCCTCCAAAATTTCCTTTTGTCCTCCACACATTTCAATTGTAAAATGTAATTACAAAAATGTAATGCCTGCAGCACTTGATATTCCCAGGTGGTCTCCCATCCAAGTACTAACCAAGCCCAACATTGCTTAGCTTCTGAGATAAGACAAGATCAGGCTTATTCAAGGTGGTGTGGCCGCAGGCGATTGCATTTCTGCTTTCATGACTTTTATGTTTAGTGAGCTGGGGGTGATTCCTCCAAAATTTCCTTTTGTCCTCCACACATTTCAATTGTAAAATATAATGCCTGCAGCACTTGATATTCCCAGGTGGTCTCCCATCCAACTACTAACCAAGCCCAACATCGCTTAGCTTCTGAGATCAGACGAGATCAGGCTTATTCAAGGTGGTGTGGCCGCAGGCGATTGCTGTTCTGCTTTCATGACTTTTATGTTTAGTGAGCTGGGGGTGATTCCTCCAAAATTTCCTTTTGTCCTCCACACATTTCAATTGTAAAATGTAATTACAAAAATGTAATGCCTGCAGCACTTGATATTCCCAGGTGGTCTCCCATCCAAGTACTAACCAAGCCCAACATTGCTTAGCTTCTGAGATCAGACGAGATCAGGCTTATTCAAGGTGGTGTGGCCGCAGGCGATTGCATTTCTGCTTTCATGACTTTTATGTTTAGTGAGCTGGGGGTGATTCCTCCAAAATTTCCTTTTGTCCTCCACACATTTCAATTGTAAAATGTAATTACAAAAACGTAATGACTGCAGCACTTGATATTCCCAGGTGGTCTCCCATCCAAGTACTAACCAAGCCCAACATTGCTTAGCTTCTGAGATCAGACGAGATCAGGCTTATTCAAGGTGGTGTGGCCGCAGGCGATTGCATTTCTGCTTTCATGACTTTTATGTTTAGTGAGCTGGGGGTGATTCCTCCAAAATTTCCTTTTGTCCTCCACACATTTCAATTGTAAAATGTAATTACAAAAATGTAATGCCTGCAGCACTTGATATTCCCAGGTGGTCTCCCATCCAAGTACTAACCAAGCCCAACATTGCTTAGCTTCTGAGATCAGACGAGATCAGGCTTATTCAAGGTGGTGTGGCCGCAGGCGATTGCATTTCTGCTTTCATGACTTTTATGTTTAGTGAGCTGGGGGTGATTCCTCCAAAATTTCTTTTTGTCCTCCACACATTTCAATTGTAAAATGTAATGCCTGCAGCACTTGATATTCCCAGGTGGTCTCCCATCCAAGTACTAACCAAGCCCAACATTGCTTAGCTTCTGAGATCAGACGAGATCAGGCTTATTCAAGGTGGTGTGGCCGCAGGCGATTGCATTTCTGCTTTCATGACTTTTATGTTTAGTGAGCTGGGGGTGATTCCTCCAAAATTTCCTTTTGTAATCCACACATTTCAATTGTAAAATGTAATGCCTGCAGCACTTGATATTCCCAGGTGGTCTCCCATCCAAGTACTAACCAAGCCCAACATTGCTTAGCTTCTGAGATCAGACGAGATCAGGCTTATTCAAGGTGGTGTGGCCGCAGGCGATTGCATTTCTGCTTTCATGACTTTTATGTTTAGTGAGCTGGGGGTGATTCCTCCAAAATTTCCTTTTGTCCTCCACACATTTCAATTGTAAAATGTAATTACAAAAATGTAATGCCTGCAGCACTTGATATTCCCAGGTGGTCTCCCATCCAAGTACTAACCAAGCCCAACATTGCTTGGCTTCTGAGATCAGACGAGATCAGGCTTATTCAAGGTGGTGTGGCCGCAGGCGATTGCATTTCTGCTTTCAAGACTTTTATGTTTAGTGAGCTGGGGGTGATTCCTCAAAAATTTCCTTTTGTCCTCCACACATTTCAATTGTAAAATGTAATGCCTGCAGCACTTGATATTCCCAGGTGGTCTCCCATCCAAGTACTAACCAAGCCCAACATTGCTTAGCTTCTGAGATCAGACGAGATCAGGCTTATTCAAGGTGGTGTGGCCGCAGGCGATTGCATTTCTGCTTTCATGACTTTTATGTTTAGTGAGCTGGGGGTGATTCCTCCAAAATTTCCTTTTGTCCTCCACACATTTCAATTGTAAAATGTAATGCCTGCAGCACTTGATATTCCCAGGTGGTCTCCCATCCAAGTACTAACCAAGCCCAACATTGCTTAGCTTCTGAGATCAGACGAGATCAGGCTTATTCAAGGTGGTGTGGCCGCAGGCGATTGCATTTCTGCTTTCATGACTTTTATGTTTAGTGAGCTGGGGGTGATTCCTCCAAAATTTCCTTTTGTCCTCCACACATTTCAATTGTAAAATGTAATTACAAAAATGTAATGCCTGCAGCACTTGATATTCCCAGGTGGTCTCCCATCCAAGTACTAACCAAGCCCAACATTGCTTAGCTTCTGAGATCAGACGAGATCAGGCTTATTCAAGGTGGTGTGGCCGCAGGCGATTGCTGTTCTGCTTTCATGACTTTTATGTTTAGTGAGCTGGGGGTGATTCCTCCAAAATTTCCTTTTGTCCTCCACACATTTCAATTGTAAAATGTAATGCCTGCAGCACTTGATATTCCCAGGTGGTCTCCCATCCAAGTACTAACCAAGCCCAACATTGCTTAGCTTCTGAGATCAGACGAGATCAGGCTTATTCAAGGTGGTGTGGCCGCAGGCGATTGCATTTCTGCTTTCATGACTTTTATGTTTAGTGAGCTGGGGGTGATTCCTCCAAAATTTCCTTTTGTCCTCCACACATTTCAATTGTAAAATGTAATTACAAAAATGTAATGCCTGCAGCACTTGATATTCCCAGGTGGTCTCCCATCCAAGTACTAACCAAGCCCAACATTGCTTAGCTTCTGAGATCAGACGAGATCAGGCTTATTCAAGGTGGTGTGGCCGCAGGCGACTGCTTTTCTGCTTTCATGACTTTTATGTTTAGTGAGCTGGGGGTGATTCCTCCAAAATTTCCTTTTGTCCTCCACACATTTCAATTGTAAAATGTAATTACAAAAATGTAATGCCTGCAGCACTTGATATTCCCAGGTGGTCTCCCATCCAAGTACTAACCAAGCCCAACATTGCTTAGCTTCTGAGATCAGACGAGATCAGGCTTATTCAAGGTGGTGTGGCCGCAGGCGATTGCATTTCTGCTTTCATGACTTTTATGTTTAGTGAGCTGGGGGTGATTCCTCCAAAATTTCCTTTTGTCCTCCACACATTTCAATTGTAAAATGTAATGCCTGCAGCACTTGATATTCCCAGGTGGTCTCCCATCCAAGTACTAACCAAGCCCAACATTGCTTAGCTTCTGAGATCAGACGAGATCAGGCTTATTCAATTTGGTGTGGCCGCAGGCGATTGCATTTCTGCTTTCATGACTTTTATGTTTAGTGAGCTGGGGGTGATTCCTCCAAAATTTCCTTTTGTCCTCCACACATTTCAATTGTAAAATGTAATGCCTGCAGCACTTGATATTCCCAGGTGGTCTCCCATCCAAGTACTAACCAAGCCCAACATTGCTTAGCTTCTGAGATCAGACGAGATCAGGCTTATTCAAGGTGGTGTGGCCGCAGGCTATTGCATTTCTGCTTTCATGACTTTTATGTTTAGTGAGCTGGGGGTGATTCCTCCAAAATTTCCTTTTGTCCTCCACACATTTCAATTGTAAAATGTAATGCCTGCAGCACTTGATATTCCCAGGTGGTCTCCCATCCAAGTACTAACCAAGCCCAACATTGCTTAGCTTCTGAGATCAGACGAGATCAGGCTTATTCAAGGTGGTGTGGCCGCAGGCGATTGCATTTCTGCTTTCATGACTTTTATGTTTAGTGAGCTGGGGGTGATTCCTCCAAAATTTCCTTTTGTCCTCCACACATTTCAATTGTAAAATGTAATTACAAAAATGTAATGCCTGCAGCACTTGATATTCCCAGGTGGTCTCCCATCCAAGTACTAACCAAACCCAACATTGCTTAGCTTCTGAGATCAGACGAGATCAGGCTTATTCAAGGTGGTGTGGCCGCAGGCGATTGCATTTCTGCTTTCATGACTTTTATGTTTAGTGAGCTGGGGGTGATTCCTCCAAAATTTCCTTTTGTCCTCCACACATTTCAATTGTAAAATGTAATTACAAAAATGTAATGCCTGCAGCACTTGATATTCCCAGGTGGTCTCCCATCCAAGTACTAACCAAGCCCAACATTGCTTAGCTTCTGAGATCAGACGAGATCAGGCTTATTCAAGGTGGTGTGGCCGCAGGCGACTGCTTTTCTGCTTTCATGACTTTTATGTTTAGTGAGCTGGGGGTGATTCCTCCAAAATTTCCTTTTGTCCTCCACACATTTCAATTGTAAAATGTAATGCCTGCAGCACTTGATATTCCCAGGTGGTCTCCCATCCAAGTACTAACCAAGCCCAACATTGCTTAGCTTCTGAGATCAGACGAGATCAGGCTTATTCAAGGTGGTGTGGCCGCAGGCGATTGCATTTCTGCTTTCATGACTTTTATGTTTAGTGAGCTGGGGGTGATTCCTCCAAAATTTCCTTTTGTCCTCCACACATTTCAATTGTAAAATGTAATTACAAAAATGTAATGCCTGCAGCACTTGATATTCCCAGGTGGTCTCCCATCCAAGTACTAACCAAGCCCAACATTGCTTAGCTTCTGAGATCAGACGAGATCAGGCTTATTCAAGGTGGTGTGGCCGCAGGCGATTGCATTTCTGCTTTCATGACTTTTATGTTTAGTGAGCTGGGGGTGATTCCTCCAAAATTTCCTTTTGTCCTCCACACATTTCAATTGTAAAATGTAATTACAAAAATGTAATGCCTGCAGCACTTGATATTCCCAGGTGGTCTCCCATCCAAGTACTAACCAAGCCCAACATTGCTTAGCTTCTGAGATCAGACGAGATCAGGCTTATTCAAGGTGGTGTGGCCGCAGGCGACTGCTTTTCTGCTTTCATGACTTTTATGTTTAGTGAGCTGGGGGTGATTCCTCCAAAATTTCCTTTTGTCCTCCACACATTTCAATTGTAAAATGTAATGCCTGCAGCACTTGATATTCCCAGGTGGTCTCCCATCCAAGTACTAACCAAGCCCAACATTGCTTAGCTTCTGAGATCAGACGAGATCAGGCTTATTCAAGGTGGTGTGGCCGCAGGCGATTGCATTTCTGCTTTCATGACTTTTATGTTTAGTGAGCTGGGGGTGATTCCTCCAAAATTTCCTTTTGTCCTCCACACATTTCAATTGTAAAATGTAATGCCTGCAGCACTTGATATTCCCAGGTGGTCTCCCATCCAAGTACTAACCAAGCCCAACATTGCTTAGCTTCTGAGATCAGACGAGATCAGGCTTATTCAAGGTGGTGTGGCCGCAGGCGATTGCATTTCTGCTTTCATGACTTTTATGTTTAGTGAGCTGGGGGTGATTCCTCCAAAATTTCCTTTTGTCCTCCACACATTTCAATTGTAAAATGTAATTACTAAAATGTAATGCCTGCAGCACTTGATATTCCCAGGTGGTCTCCCATCCAAGTACTAACCAAGCCCAACATTGCTTAGCTTCTGAGATCAGACGAGATCAGGCTTATTCAAGGTGGTGTGGCCGCAGGCGACTGCTTTTCTGCTTTCATGACTTTTATGTTTAGTGAGCTGGGGGTGATTCCTCCAAAATTTCCTTTTGTCCTCCACACATTTCAATTGTAAAATGTAATGCCTGCAGCACTTGATATTCCCAGGTGGTCTCCCATCCAAGTACTAACCAAGCCCAACATTGCTTAGCTTCTGAGATCAGACGAGATCAGGCTTATTCAAGGTGGTGTGGCCGCAGGCGACTGCTTTTCTGCTTTCATGACTTTTATGTTTAGTGAGCTGGGGGTGATTCCTCCAAAATTTCCTTTTGTCCTCCACACATTTCAATTGTAAAATGTAATTACAAAAATGTAATGCCTGCAGCACTTGATATTCCCAGGTGGTCTCCCATCCAAGTACTAACCAAGCCCAACATTGCTTAGCTTCTGAGATCAGACGAGATCAGGCTTATTCAAGGTGGTGTGGCCGCAGGCGATTGCATTTCTGCTTTCATGACTTTTATGTTTAGTGAGCTGGGGGTGATTCCTCCAAAATTTCCTTTTGTCCTCCACACATTTCAATTGTAAAATGTAATGCCTGCAGCACTTGATATTCCCAGGTGGTCTCCCATCCAAGTACTAACCAAGCCCAACATTGCTTAGCTTCTGAGATCAGACGAGATCAGGCTTATTCAAGGTGGTGTGGCCGCAGGCGATTGCATTTCTGCTTTCATGACTTTTATGTTTAGTGAGCTGGGGGTGATTCCGCCAAAATTTCCTTTTGTCCTCCACACATTTCAATTGTAAAATGTAATGCCTGCAGCACTTGATATTCCCACGTGGTCTCCCATCCAAGTACTAACCAAGCCCAACATTGCTTAGCTTCTGAGATCAGACGAGATCAGGCTTATTCAAGGTGGTGTGGCCGCAGGCGACTGCTTTTCTGCTTTCATGACTTTTATGTTTAGTGAGCTGGGGGTGATTCCTCCAAAATTTCCTTTTGTCCTCCACACATTTCAATTGTAAAATGTAATGCCTGCAGCACTTGATATTCCCAGGTGGTCTCCCATCCAAGTACTAACCAAGCCCAACATTGCTTAGCTTCTGAGATCAGACGAGATCAGGCTTATTCAAGGTGGTGTGGCCGCAGGCGACTGCTTTTCTGCTTTCATGACTTTTATGTTTAGTGAGCTGGGGGTGATTCCTCCAAAATTTCCTTTTGTCCTCCACACATTTCAATTGTAAAATGTAATTACAAAAATGTAATGCCTGCAGCACTTGATATTCCCAGGTGGTCTCCCATCCAAGTACTAACCAAGCCCAACATTGCTTAGCTTCTGAGATCAGACGAGATCAGGCTTATTCAAGGTGGTGTGGCCGCAGGCGACTGCTTTTCTGCTTTCATGACTTTTATGTTTAGTGAGCTGGGGGTGATTCCTCCAAAATTTCCTTTTGTCCTCCACACATTTCAATTGTAAAATGTAATTACAAAAATGTAATGCCTGCAGCACTTGATATTCCCAGGTGGTCTCCCATCCAAGTACTAACCAAGCCCAACATTGCTTAGCTTCTGAGATCAGACGAGATCAGGCTTATTCAAGGTGGTGTGGCCGCAGGCGATTGCATTTCTGCTTTCATGACTTTTATGTTTAGTGAGCTGGGGGTGATTCCTCCAAAATTTCCTTTTGTCCTCCACACATTTCAATTGTAAAATGTAATGCCTGCAGCACTTGATATTCCCAGATGGTCTCCCATCCAAGTACTAACCAAGCCCAACATTGCTTAGCTTCTGAGATCAGACGAGATCAGGCTTATTCAAGGTGGTGTGGCCGCAGGCGATTGCATTTCTGCTTTCATGACTTTTATGTTTAGTGAGCTGGGGGTGATTCCGCCAAAATTTCCTTTTGTCCTCCACACATTTCAATTGTAAAATGTAATGCCTGCAGCACTTGATATTCCCAGGTGGTCTCCCATCCAAGTACTAACCAAGCCCAACATTGCTTAGCTTCTGAGATCAGACGAGATCAGGCTTATTCAAGGTGGTGTGGCCGCAGGCGATTGCATTTCTGCTTTCATGACTTTTATGTTTAGTGAGCTGGGGGTGATTCCTCCAAAATTTCCTTTTGTCCTCCACACATTTCAATTGTAAAATGTATTGCCTGCAGCACTTGATATTCCCAGGTGGTCTCCCATCCAAGTACTAACCAAGCCCAACATTGCTTAGCTTCTGAGATCAGACGAGATCAGGCTTATTCAAGGTGGTGTGGCCGCAGGCGATTGCATTTCTGCTTTCATGACTTTTATGTTTAGTGAGCTGGGGGTGATTCCTCCAAAATTTCCTTTTGTCCTCCACACATTTCAATTGTAAAATGTATTGCCTGCAGCACTTGATATTCCCAGGTGGTCTCCCATCCAAGTACTAACCAAGCCCAACATTGCTTAGCTTCTGAGATCAGACGAGATCAGGCTTATTCAAAGTGGTGTGGCCGCAGGCGACTGCTTTTCTGCTTTCATGACTTTTATGTTTAGTGAGCTGGGGGTGATTCCTCCAAAATTTCCTTTTGTCCTCCACACATTTCAATTGTAAAATGTATTGCCTGCAGCACTTGATATTCCCAGGTGGTCTCCCATCCAAGTACTAACCAAGCCCAACATTGCTTAGCTTCTGAGATCAGACGAGATCAGGCTTATTCAAGGTGGTGTGGCCGCAGGCGATTGCATTTCTGCTTTCATGACTTTTATGTTTAGTGAGCTGGGGGTGATTCCTCCAAAATTTCCTTTTGTCCTCCACACATTTCAATTGTAAAATGTAATTACAAAAATGTAATGCCTGCAGCACTTGATATTCCCAGGTGGTCTCCCATCCAAGTACTAACCAAGCCCAACATTGCTTAGCTTCTGAGATCAGACGAGATCAGGCTTATTCAAGGTGGTGTGGCCGCAGGCGATTGCATTTCTGCTTTCATGACTTTTATGTTTAGTGAGCTGGGGGTGATTCCTCCAAAATTTCCTTTTGTCCTCCACACATTTCAATTGTAAAATGTAATGCCTGCAGCACTTGATATTCCCAGGTGGTCTCCCATCCAAGTACTAACCAAGCCCAACATTGCTTAGCTTCTGAGATCAGACGAGATCAGGCTTATTCAAGGTGGTGTGGCCGCAGGCGATTGCATTTCTGCTTTCATGACTTTTATGTTTAGTGAGCTGGGGGTGATTCCTCCAAAATTTCCTTTTGTCCTCCACACATTTCAATTGTAAAATGTAATTACAAAAATGTAATGCCTGCAGCACTTGATATTCCCAGGTGGTCTCCCATCCAAGTACTAACCAAGCCCAACATTGCTTAGCTTCTGAGATCAGACGAGATCAGGCTTATTCAAGGTGGTGTGGCCGCAGGCGATTGCATTTCTGCTTTCATGACTTTTATGTTTAGTGAGCTGGGGGTGATTCCTCCAAAATTTCCTTTTGTCCTCCACACATTTCAATTGTAAAATGTAATGCCTGCAGCACTTGATATTCCCAGGTGGTCTCCCATCCAAGTACTAACCAAGCCCAACATTGCTTAGCTTCTGAGATCAGACGAGATCAGGCTTATTCAAGGTGGTGTGGCCGCAGGCGATTGCATTTCTGCTTTCATGACTTTTATGTTTAGTGAGCTGGGGGTGATTCCTCCAAAATTTCCTTTTGTCCTCCACACATTTCAATTGTAAAATGTAATGCCTGCAGCACTTGATATTCCCAGGTGGTCTCCCATCCAAGTACTAACCAAGCCCAACATTGCTTAGCTTCTGAGATCAGACGAGATCAGGCTTATTCAAGGTGGTGTGGCCGCAGGCGATTGCATTTCTGCTTTCATGACTTTTATGTTTAGTGAGCTGGGGGTGATTCCTCCAAAATTTCCTTTTGTCCTCCACACATTTCAATTGTAAAATGTATTGCCTGCAGCACTTGATATTCCCAGGTGGTCTCCCATCCAAGTACTAACCAAGCCCAACATTGCTTAGCTTCTGAGATCAGACGAGATCAGGCTTATTCAAGGTGGTGTGGCCGCAGGCGATTGCATTTCTGCTTTCATGACTTTTATGTTTAGTGAGCTGGGGGTGATTCCTCCAAAATTTCCTTTTGTCCTCCACACATTTCAATTGTAAAATGTATTGCCTGCAGCACTTGATATTCCCAGGTGGTCTCCCATCCAAGTACTAACCAAGCCCAACATTGCTTAGCTTCTGAGATCAGACGAGATCAGGCTTATTCAAGGTGGTGTGGCCGCAGGCGACTGCTTTTCTGCTTTCATGACTTTTATGTTTAGTGAGCTGGGGGTGATTCCTCCAAAATTTCCTTTTGTCCTCCACACATTTCAATTGTAAAATGTATTGCCTGCAGCACTTGATATTCCCAGGTGGTCTCCCATCCAAGTACTAACCAAGCCCAACATTGCTTAGCTTCTGAGATCAGACGAGATCAGGCTTATTCAAGGTGGTGTGGCCGCAGGTGATTGCATTTCTGCTTTCATGACTTTTATGTTTAGTGAGCTGGGGGTGATTCCTCCAAAATTTCCTTTTGTCCTCCACACATTTCAATTGTAAAATGTAATTACAAAAATGTAATGCCTGCAGCACTTGATATTCCCAGGTGGTCTCCCATCCAAGTACTAACCAAGCCCAACATTGCTTAGCTTCTGAGATCAGACGAGATCAGGCTTATTCAAGGTGGTGTGGCCGCAGGCGATTGCATTTCTGCTTTCATGACTTTTATGTTTAGTGAGCTGGGGGTGATTCCTCCAAAATTTCCTTTTGTCCTCCACACATTTCAATTGTAAAATGTATTGCCTGCAGCACTTGATATTCCCAGGTGGTCTCCCATCCAAGTACTAACCAAGCCCAACATTGCTTAGCTTCTGAGATCAGACGAGATCAGGCTTATTCAAGGTGGTGTGGCCGCAGGCGATTGCATTTCTGCTTTCATGACTTTTATGTTTAGTGAGCTGGGGGTGATTCCTCCAAAATTTCCTTTTGTCCTCCACACATTTCAATTGTAAAATGTAATTACAAAAATGTAATGCCTGCAGCACTTGATATTCCCAGGTGGTCTCCCATCCAAGTACTAACCAAGCCCAACATTGCTTAGCTTCTGAGATCAGATGAGATCAGGCTTATTCAAGGTGGTGTGGCCGCAGGCGATTGCATTTCTGCTTTCATGACTTTTATGTTTAGTGAGCTGGGGGTGATTCCTCCAAAATTTCCTTTTGTCCTCCACACATTTCAATTGTAAAATGTAATGCCTGCAGCACTTGATATTCCCAGGTGGTCTCCCATCCAAGTACTAACCAAGCCCAACATTGCTTAGCTTCTGAGATCAGACGAGATCAGGCTTATTCAAGGTGGTGTGGCCGCAGGCGATTGCATTTCTGCTTTCATGACTTTTATGTTTAGTGAGCTGGGGGTGATTCCTCCAAAATTTCCTTTTGTCCTCCACACATTTCAATTGTAAAATGTAATTACAAAAATGTAATGCCTGCAGCACTTGATATTCCCAGGTGGTCTCCCATCCAAGTACTAACCAAGCCCAACATTGCTTAGCTTCTGAGATCAGACGAGATCAGGCTTATTCAAGGTGGTGTGGCCGCAGGCGATTGCATTTCTGCTTTCATGACTTTTATGTTTAGTGAGCTGGGGGTGATTCCTCCAAAATTTCCTTTTGTCCTCCACACATTTCAATTGTAAAATGTAATTACAAAAATGTAATGCCTGCAGCACTTGATATTCCCAGGTGGTCTCCCATCCAAGTACTAACCAAGCCCAACATTGCTTAGCTTCTGAGATCAGACGAGATCAGGCTTATTCAAGGTGGTGTGGCCGCAGGTGATTGCTGTTCTGCTTTCATGACTTTTATGTTTAGTGAGCTGGGGGTGATTCCTCCAAAATTTCCTTTTGTCCTCCACACATTTCAATTGTAAAATGTAATTACAAAAATGTAATGCCTGCAGCACTTGATATTCCCAGGTGGTCTCCCATCCAAGTACTAACCAAGCCCAACATTGCTTAGCTTCTGAGATCAGACGAGATCAGGCTTATTCAAGGTGGTGTGGCCGCAGGCGATTGCATTTCTGCTTTCATGACTTTTATGTTTAGTGAGCTGGGGGTGATTCCTCCAAAATTTCCTTTTGTCCTCCACACATTTCAATTGTAAAATGTAATTACAAAAATGTAATGCCTGCAGCACTTGATATTCCCAGGTGGTCTCCCATCCAAGTACTAACCAAGCCCAACATTGCTTAGCTTCTGAGATCAGACGAGATCAGGCTTATTCAAGGTGGTGTGGCCGCAGGCGATTGCATTTCTGCTTTCATGACTTTTATGTTTAGTGAGCTGGGGGTGATTCCTCCAAAATTTCCTTTTGTCCTCCACACATTTCAATTGTAAAATGTAATTACAAAAATGTAATGCCTGCAGCACTTGATATTCCCAGGTGGTCTCCCATCCAAGTACTAACCAAGCCCAACATTGCTTAGCTTCTGAGATCAGACGAGATCAGGCTTATTCAAGGTGGTGTGGCCGCAGGCGACTGCTTTTCTGCTTTCATGACTTTTATGTTTAGTGAGCTGGGGGTGATTCCTCCAAAATTTCCTTTTGTCCTCCACACATTTCAATTATAAAATGTAATGCCTGCAGCACTTGATATTCCCAGGTGGTCTCCCATCCAAGTACTAACCAAGCCCAACATTGCTTAGCTTCTGAGATCAGACGAGATCAGGCTTATTCAAGGTGGTGTGGCCGCAGGCGATTGCATTTCTGCTTTCATGACTTTTATGTTTAGTGAGCTGGGGGTGATTCCTCCAAAATTTCCTTTTGTCCTCCACACATTTCAATTGTAAAATGTAATTACAAAAATGTAATGCCTGCAGCACTTGATATTCCCAGGTGGTCTCCCATCCAAGTACTAACCAAGCCCAACATTGCTTAGCTTCTGAGATCAGACGAGATCAGGCTTATTCAAGGTGGTGTGGCCGCAGGCGACTGCTTTTCTGCTTTCATGACTTTTATGTTTAGTGAGCTGGGGGTGATTCCTCCAAAATTTCCTTTTGTCCTCCACACATTTCAATTGTAAAATGTAATGCCTGCAGCACTTGATATTCCCAGGTGGTCTCCCATCCAAGTACTAACCAAGCCCAACATTGCTTAGCTTCTGAGATCAGACGAGATCAGGCTTATTCAAGGTGGTGTGGCCGCAGGCGATTGCATTTCTGCTTTCATGACTTTTATGTTTAGTGAGCTGGGGGTGATTCCTCCAAAATTTCCTTTTGTCCTCCACACATTTCAATTGTAAAATGTAATTACAAAAATGTAATGCCTGCAGCACTTGATATTCCCAGGTGGTCTCCCATCCAAGTACTAACCAAGCCCAACATTGCTTAGCTTCTGAGATCAGACGAGATCAGGCTTATTCAAGGTGGTGTGGCCGCAGGCAATTGCATTTCTGCTTTCATGACTTTTATGTTTAGTGAGCTGGGGGTGATTCCTCCAAAATTTCCTTTTGTCCTCCACACATTTCAATTGTAAAATGTAATTACAAAAATGTAATGCCTGCAGCACTTGATATTCCCAGGTGGTCTCCCATCCAAGTACTAACCAAGCCCAACATTGCTTAGCTTCTGAGATCAGACGAGATCAGGCTTATTCAAGGTGGTGTGGACTCAGGTGATTGCATTTCTGCTTTCATGACTTTTATGTTTAGTGAGCTGGGGGTGATTCCTCCAAAATTTCCTTTTGTCCTCCACACATTTCAATTGTAAAATGTAATTACAAAAATGTAATGCCTGCAGCACTTGATATTCCCAGGTGGTCTCCCATCCAAGTACTAACCAAGCCCAACATTGCTTAGCTTCTGAGATCAGACGAGATCAGGCTTATTCAAGGTGGTGTGGCCGCAGGCGATTGCATTTCTGCTTTCATGACTTTTATGTTTAGTGAGCTGGGGGTGATTCCTCCAAAATTTCCTTTTGTCCTCCACACATTTCAATTGTAAAATGTAATGCCTGCAGCACTTGATATTCCCAGGTGGTCTCCCATCCAAGTACTAACCAAGCCCAACATTGCTTAGCTTCTGAGATCAGACGAGATCAGGCTTATTCAAGGTGGTGTGGCCGCAGGCGATTGCATTTCTGCTTTCATGACTTTTATGTTTAGTGAGCTGGGGGTGATTCCTCCAAAATTTCCTTTTGTCCTCCACACATTTCAATTGTAAAATGTAATGCCTGCAGCACTTGATATTCCCAGGCGGTCTCCCATCCAAGTACTAACCAAGCCCAACATTGCTTAGCTTCTGAGATCAGACGAGATCAGGCTTATTCAAGGTGGTGTGGCAGCAGGCAATTGCATTTCTGCTTTCATGACTTTTATGTTTAGTGAGCTGGGGGTGATTCCTCCAAAATTTCCTTTTGTCCTCCACACATTTCAATTGTAAAATGTAATTACAAAAATGTAATGCCTGCAGCACTTGATATTCCCAGGTGGTCTCCCATCCAAGTACTAACCAAGCCCAACATTGCTTAGCTTCTGAGATCAGACGAGATCAGGCTTATTCAAGGTGGTGTGGGCGAAGGCGATTGCATTTCTGCTTTCATGACTTTTATGTTTAGTGAGCTGGGGGTGATTCCTCCAAAATTTCCTTTTGTCCTCCACACATTTCAATTGTAAAATGTAATTACAAAAATGTAATGCCTGCAGCACTTGATATTCCCAGGTGGTCTCCCATCCAAGTACTAACCAAGCCCAACATTGCTTAGCTTCTGAGATCAGGCTTATTCAAGGTGGTGTGGCCGCAGGCGATTGCATTTCTGCTTTCATGACTTTTATGTTTAGGGAGCTGGGGGTGATTCCTCCAAAATTTCCTTTTGGCCTCCACACATTTCAATTGTAAAATGTAATGCCTGCAGCACTTGATATTCCCAGGTGGTCTCCCATCCAAGTACTAACCAAGCCCAACATTGCTTAGCTTCTGAGATCAGACGAGATCAGGCTTATTCAAGGTGGTGTGGCCGCAGGCGATTGCATTTCTGCTTTCATGACTTTTATGTTTAGTGAGCTGGGGGTGATTCCTCCAAAATTTCCTTTTGTCCTCCACACATTTCAATTGTAAAATGTAATGCCTGCAGCACTTGATATTCCCAGGTGGTCTCCCATCCAAGTACTAACCAAGCCCAACATTGCTTAGCTTCTGAGATCAGACGAGATCAGGCTTATTCAAGGTGGTGTGGCCGCAGGCGATTGCATTTCTGCTTTCATGACTTTTATGTTTAGTGAGCTGGGGGTGATTCCTCCAAAATTTCCTTTTGTCCTCCACACATTTCAATTGTAAAATGTAATTACAAAAATGTAATGCCTGCAGCACTTGATATTCCCAGGTGGTCTCCCATCCAAGTACTAACCAAGCCCAACATTGCTTAGCTTCTGAGATCAGACGAGATCAGGCTTATTCAAGGTGGTGTGGCCGCAGGCGAGTGCATTTCTGCTTTCATGACTTTTATGTTTAGTGAGCTGGGGGTGATTCCTCCAAAATTTCCTTTTGTCCTCCACACATTTCAATTGTAAAATGTAATGCCTGCAGCACTTGATATTCCCAGGTGGTCTCCCATCCAAGTACTAACCAAGCCCAACATTGCTTAGCTTCTGAGATCAGACGAGATCAGGCTTATTCAAGGTGGTGTGGCCGCAAGCGATTGCATTTCTGCTTTCATGACTTTTATGTTTAGTGAGCTGGGGGTGATTCCTCCAAAATTTCCTTTTGTCCTCCACACATTTCAATTGTAAAATGTAATGCCTGCAGCACTTGATATTCCCAGGTGGTCTCCCATCCAAGTACTAACCAAGCCCAACATTGCTTAGCTTCTGAGATCAGACGAGATCAGGCTTATTCAAGGTGGTGTGGCCGCAGGCGATTGCATTTCTGCTTTCATGACTTTTATGTTTAGTGAGCTGGGGGTGATTCCTCCAAAATTTCCTTTTGTCCTCCACACATTTCAATTGTAAAATGTAATTACAAAAATGTAATGCCTGCAACACTTGATATTCCCAGGTGGTCTCCCATCCAAGTACTAACCAAGCCCAACATTGCTTAGCTTCTGAGATCAGGCTTATTCAAGGTGGTGTGGCCGCAGGCGAGTGCATTTCTGCTTTCATGACTTTTATGTTTAGTGAGCTGGGGGTGATTCCTCCAAAATTTCCTTTTGTCCTCCACACATTTCAATTGTAAAATGTAATGCCTGCAGCACTTGATATTCCCAGGTGGTCTCCCATCCAAGTACTAACCAAGCCCAACATTGCTTAGCTTCTGAGATCAGACGAGATCAGGCTTATTCAAGGTGGTGTGGCCGCAGGCGATTGTATTTCTGCTTTCATGACTTTTATGTTTAGTGAGCTGGGGGTGATTCCTCCAAAATTTCCTTTTGTCCTCCACACATTTCAATTGTAAAATGTAATGCCTGCAGCACTTGATATTCCCAGGTGGTCTCCCATCCAAGTACTAACCAAGCCCAACATTGCTTAGCTTCTGAGATAAGACGAGATCAGGCTTATTCAAGGTGGTGTGGCCGCAGGCGATTGCATTTCTGCTTTCATGACTTTTATGTTTAGTGAGCTGGGGGTGATTCCTCCAAAATTTCCTTTTGTCCTCCACACATTTCAATTGTAAAATGTAATGCCTGCAGCACTTGATATTCCCAGGTGGTCTCCCATCCAAGTACTAACCAAGCCCAACATTGCTTAGCTTCTGAAATCAGACGAGATCAGGCTTATTCAAGGTGGTGTGGCCGCAGGCGATTGCATTTCTGCTTTCATGACTTTTATGTTTAGTGAGCTGGGGGTGATTCCTCCAAAATTTCCTTTTGTCCTCCACACATTTCAATTGTAAAATGTAATGCCTGCAGAACTTGATATTCCCAGGTGGTCTCCCATCCAAGTACTAACCAAGCCCAACATTGCTTAGCTTCTGAGATCAGACGAGATCAGGCTTATTCAAGGTGGTGTGGCCGCAGGCGATTGCATTTCTGCTTTCATGACTTTTATGTTTAGTGAGCTGGGGGTGATTCCTCCAAAATTTCCTTTTGTCCTCCACACATTTCAATTGTAAAATGTAATTACAAAAATGTAATGCCTGCAGCACTTGATATTCCCAGGTGGTCTCCCATCCAAGTACTAACCAAGCCCAACATTGCTTAGCTTCTGAGATCAGACGAGATCAGGCTTATTCAAGGTGGTGTGGCCGCAAGCGATTGCATTTCTGCTTTCATGACTTTTATGTTTAGTGAGCTGGGGGTGATTCCTCCCAAATTTCCTTTTGTCCTCCACACATTTCAATTGTAAAATGTAATGCCTGCAGCACTTGATATTCCCAGGTGGTCTCCCATCCAAGTACTAACCAAGCCCAACATTGCTTAGCTTCTGAGATCAGGCTTATTCAAGGTGGTGTGGCCGCAGGCGATTGCATTTCTGCTTTCATGACTTTTATGTTTAGTGAGCTGGGGGTGATTCCTCCAAAATTTCCTTTTGTCCTCCACACATTTCAATTGTAAAATGTAATGACAAAAATGTAATGCCTGCAGCACTTGATATTCCCAGGTGGTCTCCCATCCAAGTACTAACCAAGCCCAACATTGCTTAGCTTCTGAAATCAGACGAGATCAGGCTTATTCAAGGTGGTGTGGCCGCAGGCGATTGCATTTCTGCTTTCATGACTTTTATGTTTAGTGAGCTGGGGGTGATTCCTCCAAAATTTCCTTTTGTCCTCCACACATTTCAATTGTAAAATGTAATGCCTGCAGCACTTGATATTCCCAGGTGGTCTCCCATCCAAGTACTAACCAAGCCCAACATTGCTTAGCTTCTGAGATCAGACGAGATCAGGCTTATTCAAGGTGGTGTGGCCGCAGGCGATTGCATTTCTGCTTTCATGACTTTTATGTTTAGTGAGCTGGGGGTGATTCCTCCAAAATTTCCTTTTGTCCTCCACACATTTCAATTGTAAAATGTAATTACAAAAATGTAATGCCTGCAGCACTTGATATTCCCAGGTGGTCTCCCATCCAAGTACTAACCAAGCCCAACATTGCTTAGCTTCTGAGATCAGACGAGATCAGGCTTATTCAAGGTGGTGTGGCCGCAAGCGATTGCATTTCTGCTTTCATGACTTTTATGTTTAGTGAGCTGGGGGTGATTCCTCCAAAATTTCCTTTTGTCCTCCACACATTTCAATTGTAAAATGTAATGCCTGCAGCACTTGATATTCCCAGGTGGTCTCCCATCCAAGTACTAACCAAGCCCAACATTGCTTAGCTTCTGAGATCAGACGAGATCAGGCTTATTCAAGGTGGTGTGGCCGCAGGCGATTGCATTTCTGCTTTCATGACTTTTATGTTTAGTGAGCTGGGGGTGATTCCTCCAAAATTTCCTTTTGTCCTCCACACATTTCAATTGTAAAATGTAATTACAAAAATGTAATGCCTGCAGCACTTGATATTCCCAGGTGGTCTCCCATCCAAGTACTAACCAAGCCCAACATTGCTTAGCTTCTGAGATCAGACGAGATCAGGCTTATTCAAGGTGGTGTGGCCGCAGGCGATTGCATTTCTGCTTTCATGACTTTTATGTTTAGTGAGCTGGGGGTGATTCCTCCAAAATTTCCTTTTGTCCTCCACACATTTCAATTGTAAAATGTAATGCCTGCAGCACTTGATATTCCCAGGTGGTCTCCCATCCAAGTACTAACCAAGCCCAACATTGCTTAGCTTCTGAGATCAGACGAGATCAGGCTTATTCAAGGTGGTGTGGCCGCAGGCAATTGCATTTCTGCTTTCATGACTTTTATGTTTAGTGAGCTGGGGGTGATTCCTCCAAAATTTCCTTTTGTCCTCCACACATTTCAATTGTAAAATGTAATTACAAAAATGTAATGCCTGCAGCACTTGATATTCCCAGGTGGTCTCCCATCCAAGTACTAACCAAGCCCAACATTGCTTAGCTTCGGAGATCAGACGAGATCAGGCTTATTCAAGGTGGTGTGGCCGCAGGCGATTGCATTTCTGCTTTCATGACTTTTATGTTTAGTGAGCTGGGGGTGATTCCTCCAAAATTTCCTTTTGTCCTCCACACATTTCAATTGTAAAATGTAATTACAAAAATGTAATGCCTGCAGCACTTGATATTCCCAGGTGGTCTCCCATCCAAGTACTAACCAAGCCCAACATTGCTTAGCTTCTGAGATCAGACGAGATCAGGCTTATTCAAGGTGGTGTGGCCGCAGGCGATTGCATTTCTGCTTTCATGACTTTTATGTTTAGTGAGCTGGGGGTGATTCCTCCAAAATTTCCTTTTGTCCTCCACACATTTCAATTGTAAAATGTAATGCCTGCAGCACTTGATATTCCCAGGTGGTCTCCCATCCAAGTACTAACCAAGCCCAACATTACTTAGCTTCTGAGATCAGACGAGATCAGGCTTATTCAAGGTGGTGTGGCCGCAGGCGATTGCATTTCTGCTTTCATGACTTTTATGTTTAGTGAGCTGGGGGTGATTCCTCCAAAATTTCCTTTTGTCCTCCACACATTTCAATTGTAAAATGTAATGCCTGCAGCACTTGATATTCCCAGGTGGTCTCCCATCCAAGTACTAACCAAGCCCAACATTGCTTAGCTTCTGAGATCAGACGAGATCAGGCTTATTCAAGGTGGTGTGGCCGCAAGCGATTGCATTTCTGCTTTCATGACTTTTATGTTTAGTGAGCTGGGGGTGATTCCTCCAAAATTTCCTTTTGTCCTCCACACATTTCAATTGTAAAATGTAATGCCTGCAGCACTTGATATTCCCAGGTGGTCTCCCATCCAAGTACTAACCAAGCCCAACATTGCTTAGCTTCTGAGATCAGACGAGATCAGGCTTATTCAAGGTGGTGTGGCCGCAGGCGATTGCATTTCTGCTTTCATGACTTTTATGTTTAGTGAGCTGGGGGTGATTCCTCCAAAATTTCCTTTTGTCCTCCACACATTTCAATTGTAAAATGTAATTACAAAAATGTAATGCCTGCAACACTTGATATTCCCAGGTGGTCTCCCATCCAAGTACTAACCAAGCCCAACATTGCTTAGCTTCTGAGATCAGGCTTATTCAAGGTGGTGTGGCCGCAGGCGATTGCATTTCTGCTTTCATGACTTTTATGTTTAGGGAGCTGGGGGTGATTCCTCCAAAATTTCCTTTTGGCCTCCACACATTTCAATTGTAAAATGTAATGCCTGCAGCACTTGATATTCCCAGGTGGTCTCCCATCCAAGTACTAACCAAGCCCAACATTGCTTAGCTTCTGAGATCAGGCTTATTCAAGGTGGTGTGGCCGCAGGCGATTGCATTTCTGCTTTCATGACTTTTATGTTTAGTGAGCTGGGGGTGATTCCTCCAAAATTTCCTTTTGTCCTCCACACATTTCAATTGTAAAATGTAATGCCTGCAGCACTTGATATTCCCAGGTGGTCTCCCATCCAAGTACTAACCAAGCCCAACATTGCTTAGCTTCTGAGATCAGACGAGATCAGGCTTATTCAAGGTGGTGTGGCCGCAGGCGATTGCATTCCTGCTTTCATGACTTTTATGTTTAGTGAGCTGGGGGTGATTCCTCCAAAATTTCCTTTTGTCCTCCACACATTTCAATTGTAAAATGTAATTACAAAAATGTAATGCCTGCAGCACTTGATATTCCCAGGTGGTCTCCCATCCAAGTACTAACCAAGCCCAACATTGCTTAGCTTCTGAGATCAGACGAGATCAGGCTTATTCAAGGTGGTGTGGCCGCAGGCGATTGCAGTTCTGCTTTCATGACTTTTATGTTTAGTGAGCTGGGGGTGATTCCTCCAAAATTTCCTTTTGTCCTCCACACATTTCAATTGTAAAATGTAATGCCTGCAGCACTTGATATTCCCAGGTGGTCTCCCATCCAAGTACTAACCAAGCCCAACATTGCTTAGCTTCTGAGATCAGACGAGATCAGGCTTATTCAAGGTGGTGTGGCCGCAGGCGATTGCATTTCTGCTTTCATGACTTTTATGTTTAGTGAGCTGGGGGTGATTCCTCCCAAATTTCCTTTTGTCCTCCACACATTTCAATTGTAAAATGTAATGCCTGCAGCACTTGATATTCCCAGGTGGTCTCCCATCCAAGTACTAACCAAGCCCAACATTGCTTAGCTTCTGAGATCAGGCTTATTCAAGGTGGTGTGGCCGCAGGCGATTGCATTTCTGCTTTCATGACTTTTATGTTTAGTGAGCTGGGGGTGATTCCTCCAAAATTTCCTTTTGTCCTCCACACATTTCAATTGTAAAATGTAATGACAAAAATGTAATGCCTGCAGCACTTGATATTCCCAGGTGGTCTCCCATCCAAGTACTAACCAAGCCCAACATTGCTTAGCTTCTGAAATCAGACGAGATCAGGCTTATTCAAGGTGGTGTGGCCGCAGGCGATTGCATTTCTGCTTTCATGACTTTTATGTTTAGTGAGCTGGGGGTGATTCCTCCAAAATTTCCTTTTGTCCTCCACACATTTCAATTGTAAAATGTAATGCCTGCAGAACTTGATATTCCCAGGTGGTCTCCCATCCAAGTACTAACCAAGCCCAACATTGCTTAGCTTCTGAGATCAGACGAGATCAGGCTTATTCAAGGTGGTGTGGCCGCAGGCGATTGCATTTCTGCTTTCATGACTTTTATGTTTAGTGAGCTGGGGGTGATTCCTCCAAAATTTCCTTTTGTCCTCCACACATTTCAATTGTAAAATGTAATGCCTGCAGCACTTGATATTCCCAGGTGGTCTCCCATCCAAGTACTAACCAAGCCCAACATTGCTTAGCTTCTGAGATCAGACGAGATCAGGCTTATTCAAGGTGGTGTGGCCGCAGGCGATTGCATTTCTGCTTTCATGACTTTTATGTTTAGTGAGCTGGGGGTGATTCCTCCAAAATTTCCTTTTGTCCTCCACACATTTCAATTCTAAAATGTAATTACAAAAATGTAATGCCTGCAGCACTTGATATTCCCAGGTGGTCTCCCATCCAAGAACTAACCAAGCCCAACATTGCTTAGCTTCTGAGATCAGACGAGATCAGGCTTATTCAAGGTGGTGTGGCCGCAGGCGATTGCATTTCTGCTTTCATGACTTTTATGTTTAGTGAGCTGGGGGTGATTCCTCCAAAATTTCCTTTTGTCCTCCACACATTTCAATTGTAAAATGTAATGCCTGCAGAACTTGATATTCCCAGGTGGTCTCCCATCCAAGTACTAACCAAGCCCAACATTGCTTAGCTTCTGAGATCAGACAAGATCAGGCTTATTCAAGGTGGTGTGGCCGCAGGCGATTGCATTTCTGCTTTCATGACTTTTATGTTTAGTGAGCTGGGGGTGATTCCTCCAAAATTTCCTTTTGTCCTCCACACATTTCAATTGTAAAATGTAATGCCTGCAGCACTTGATATTCCCAGGTGGTCTCCCATCCAAGTACTAACCAAGCCCAACATTGCTTAGCTTCTGAGATCAGGCTTATTCAAGGTGGTATGGCCGCAGGCGATTGCATTTCTGCTTTCATGACTTTTATGTTTAGTGAGCTGGGGGTGATTCCTCCAAAATTTCCTTTTGTCCTCCACACATTTCAATTGTAAAATGTAATGCCTGCAGCACTTGATATTCCCAGGTGGTCTCCCATCCAAGTACTAACCAAGCCCAACATTGCTTAGCTTCTGAGATCAGACGAGATCAGGCTTATTCAAGGTGGTGTGGCCGCAGGCGATTGCATTTCTGCTTTCATGACTTTTATGTTTAGGGAGCTGGGGGTGATTCCTCCAAAATTTCCTTTTGTCCTCCACACATTTCAATTGTAAAATGTAATGCCTGCAGCACTTGATATTCCCAGGTGGTCTCCCATCCAAGTACTAACCAAGCCCAACATTACTTAGCTTCTGAGATCAGACGAGATCAGGCTTATTCAAGGTGGTGTGGCCGCAGGCGATTGCATTTCTGCTTTCATGACTTTTATGTTTAGTGAGCTGGGGGTGATTCCTCCAAAATTTCCTTTTGTCCACACATTTCAATTGTAAAATGTAATTACAAAAATGTAATGCCTGCAGCACTTGATATTCCCAGGTGGTCTCCCATCCAAGTACTAACCAAGCCCAACATTGCTTAGCTTCTGAGATCAGGCTTATTCAAGGTGGTGTGGCCGCAGGCGATTGCATTTCTGCTTTCATGACTTTTATGTTTAGTGAGCTGGGGGTGATTCCTCCAAAATTTCCTTTTGTCCTCCACACATTTCAATTGTAAAATGTAATGCCTGCAGCACTTGATATTCCCAGGTGGTCTCCCATCCAAGTACTAACCAAGCCCAACATTGCTTAGCTTCTGAGATCAGACGAGATCAGGCTTATTCAAGGTGGTGTGGCCGCAGGCAATTGCATTTCTGCTTTCATGACTTTTATGTTTAGGGAGCTGGGGGTGATTCCTCCAAAATTTCCTTTTGGCCTCCACACATTTCAATTGTAAAATGTAATGCCTGCAGCACTTGATATTCCCAGGTGGTCTCCCATCCAAGTACTAACCAAGCCCAACATTGCTTAGCTTCTGAGATCAGACGAGATCAGGCTTATTCAAGGTGGTGTGGCCGCAGGCGATTGCATTTCTGCTTTCATGACTTTTATGTTTAGTGAGCTGGGGGTGATTCCTCCAAAATTTCCTTTTGTCCTCCACACATTTCAATTGTAAAATGTAATGCATGCAGCACTTGATATTCCCAGGTGGTCTCCCATCCAAGTACTAACCAAGCCCAACATTGCTTAGCTTCTGAGATCAGACGAGATCAGGCTTATTCAAGGTGGTGTGGCAGCAGGCAATTGCATTTCTGCTTTCATGACTTTTATGTTTAGTGAGCTGGGGGTGATTCCTCCAAAATTTCCTTTTGGCCTCCACACATTTCAATTGTAAAATGTAATGCCTGCAGCACTTGATATTCCCAGGTGGTCTCCCATCCAAGTACTAATCAAGCCCAACATTGCTTAGCTTCTGAGATCAGACGAGATCAGGCTTATTCAAGGTGGTGTGGCCGCAGGCGATTGCATTTCTGCTTTCATGACTTTTATGTTTAGTGAGCTGGGGGTGATTCCTCCAAAATTTCCTTTTGTCCTCCACACATTTCAATTGTAAAATGTAATTACAAAAATGTAATGCCTGCAGCACTTGATATTCCCAGGTGGTCTCCCATCCAAGTACTAACCAAGCCCAACATTGCTTAGCTTCTGAGATCAGACGAGATCAGGCTTATTCAAGGTGGGGTGGCCGCAGGCGATTGTATTTCTGCTTTCATGACTTTTATGTTTAGTGAGCTGGGGGTGAATCCTCCAAAATTTCCTTTTGTCCTCCACACATTTCAATTGTAAAATGTAATGCCTGCAGCACTTGATATTCCCAGGTGGTCTCCCATCCAAGTACTAACCAAGCCCAACATTGCTTAGCTTCTGAGATCAGACGAGATCAGGCTTATTCAAGGTGGTGTGGCCGCAGGCGATTGTATTTCTGCTTTCATGACTTTTATGTTTAGTGAGCTGGGGGTGATTCCTCCAAAATTTCCTTTTGTCCTCCACACATTTCAATTGTAAAATGTAATTACAAAAATGTAATGCCTGCAGCACTTGATATTCCCAGGTGGTCTCCCATCCAAGTACTAACCAAGCCCAACATTGCTTAGCTTCTGAGATCAGACGAGATCAGGCTTATTCAAGGTGGTGTGGCCGCAGGCGACTGCATTTCTGCTTTCATGACTTTTATGTTTAGTGAGCTGGGGGTGATTCCTCCAAAATTTCCTTTTGTCCACACATTTCAATTGTAAAATGTAATTACAAAAATGTAATGCCTGCAGCAATTGATATTCCCAGGTGGTCTCCCATCCAAGTACTAACCAAGCCCAACATTGCTTAGCTTCTGAGATCAGGCTTATTCAAGGTGGTGTGGCCGCAGGCGATTGCATTTCTGCTTTCATGACTTTTATGTTTAGTGAGCTGGGGGTGATTCCTCCAAAATTTCCTTTTGTCCTCCACACATTTCAATTGTAAAATGTAATGCCTGCAGCACTTGATATTCCCAGGTGGTCTCCCATCCAAGTACTAACCAAGCCCAACATTGCTTAGCTTCTGAGATCAGACGAGATCAGGCTTATTCAAGGTGGTGTGGCCGCAGGCGATTGCATTTCTGCTTTCATGACTTTTATGTTTAGGGAGCTGGGGGTGATTCCTCCAAAATTTCCTTTTGGCCTCCACACATTTCAATTGTAAAATGTAATGCCTGCAGCACTTGATATTCCCAGGTGGTCTCCCATCCAAGTACTAACAAAGCCCAACATTGCTTAGCTTCTGAGATCAGACGAGATCAGGCTTATTCAAGGTGGTGTGGCCGCAGGCGATTGCATTTCTGCTTTCATGACTTTTATGTTTAGTGAGCTGGGGTGATTCCTCCAAAATTTCCTTTTGTCCTCCACACATTTCAATTGTAAAATGTAATGCCTGCAGCACTTGATATTCCCAGGTGGTCTCCCATCCAAGTACTAACCAAGCCCAACATTGCTTAGCTTCTGAGATCAGACGAGATCAGGCTTATTCAAGGTGGTGTGGCAGCAGGCGATTGCATTTCTGCTTTCATGACTTTTATGTTTAGTGAGCTGGGGGTGATTCCTCCAAAATTCCTTTTGGCCTCCACACATTTCAAGTGTGTAAAATGTAATGCCTGCAGCACTTGATATTCCCAGGTGGTCTCCCATCCAAGTACTAACAAAGCCCAACATTGCTTAGCTTCTGAGATCAGACGAGATCAGGCTTATTCTAGGTGGTGTGGCCGCAGGCGATTGCATTTCTGCTTCATGACTTTTGATGTTTAGTGAGCTGGGGGTGATTCCTCCAAAATTTCCTTTGTGTCCTCCACACATTTCAATTGTAAAATGTAATGCCTGCAGCACTTGATATTCCCTAGTGGTCTCCCATCCAAGTACTAACCAAGCCCCAACATTGCTTAGCTTCTGAGATCAGACGAGATCAGGCTTATTCAAGGTGGTGTGGCAGCAGGCGATTGCATTTCTGCTTTCAAGACTTTTATGTTAGTGAGCTGGGGTGATTCCTCCAAAATTTCCTTTTGTCCTCCCACACATTTCAATTGTAAGAAAGTAATTACAAAAATGTAATGCCTGCAGCACTTGATATTCCCAGGTGGTCTCCCATCCAAGTACTAACCAAGCCACACACTTGCTTAGCTTCTGAGATCAGACCGAGATCAGGCTTATTCAAGGTGGTGTGGCCGCAGGCGGTTGTATTTCTGCTTTCATGACTTTTATGTTTAGTGAGCTGGGGGTGAATCCTCCAAAATTTCCTTTTGTCCTCCACACATTTCAATTGTAAAATGTAATGCCTGCAGCACTTGATATTCCCAGGTGGTCTCCCATCCAGTACTAAC